>NC_041227.1:45215556-45258879 GCF_002837175.3 Physeter macrocephalus | reverse complement strand
AAATGTAAAATAGATAGCTAGTGGGAAGCAGCTGCATAGCACAGGGAGATCAGCTCGGTGCTTTGTGACCACCTAGAGGGGTGGGATAGGGAGGGTGGGAGTGAGACGCAAGAGGGAGGAGATACGGGGATATATATTTATGTATAGCTGATTCACTTTGTTATACAGCAGAACCTAACACACCATTGTAAAGCAATTATACTCCAATAAAGATGTTAAAAAAAAAAGGAATTAAGGGAAATTCCACCACCAGTAATGTTCTACTCCAAAGACTGTAAGTTTTGGGAGGGGAGACAAGTGTAAGGAAGGTCAGTTTGCGTTAGTGAAGTTAGGATGGACGTTGGGGGGTGGTTCTCAATCCCTGCAGTTTGATTATTTTCAGGTACAGTAACCTGAGCTAACTGCCAGATAAAGGCCATGCATGGCTAGCTAACAGTTTCCTTGATGAATAATTTTTTTCCTGTCATTTGTACAATATTTCCGAATGAATGCTCTGTGAAAATAGTTCACTCAAGTACTTTGTTCCTCCAAGTAGTTTAGATGCTCTTTGAAACACTGCTTTCACCATTATTTGTTGGCTGTTGTAGAATATTGGAGATGGAGATCTTGGGGACCTTGTAGTTTAACATCTGATTTTATGTTTGAGGAAACTCATGTGATAGAGAATTTAAATTGGGGCCAGATGGGCTTCCCTGATGGCGCGCAGTGGTTAAGAATCCGCCTGCCAATGCAGGGGACACGGGTTTGAGCCCTGGTCTGGGAAGATCCCACATGCCACGGAGCAACTAAGCCTGTGCGCCACAACTACGGAGCCTGCGCTCTAGAGCCCGTGAGCCACAACTACTGAGCCTGCGAGCCACAACTACTGAAGCCTGCGTGCCTAGAGCCCGTGCTCTGCAACAAGAGAAGCCACCGCAATGAGAAGCCTGCGCACCGCAACAAAGAGTAGCCCCCACTTGCTGCAACTAGAGAAAGCCTGCGCACAGCAACGAAGACCCAACACAGCCATAAATAAATAAATAAATAAATAAATAAATAAATAAATAAATAAATAAATAAATAAATAAATAAATAAAAGAATATACTCCATCAATAATGTGTGTAATGGAATGGTGTGAATGCATATTTAAAAAAAAATTTGGGGCCAGAACCCTGGTTTTCTGACTCGTAGCTTAGTAAATACTTAAGAAAAAAATAGCAGAAACGTCAGATCAGAAATATATTTAATGCAGATTGCCTGGGTGAAATTATTTCAAATTCAGAAATGTTTTTGAAGAGCTGGCATTTTGCTGGGAATTATATGGCATGCAGTGTGGTCACTAAATGGGGAATATTAGGAAATTTTTGAGTGAGCTACTTCCTGTAGCAAATAAGAGACTTGTTTATTCAGAAATATTGGTTCTCGGGACACTTAGCTTGCTTTAGGAGGAAGTTAACATTTTGGCTTACCTTCTACCTGGGTAGTCACCTCATATAGCCGTGAGAATGATTGGTCGTTTTGGAAATTAGTATCCATTGAATTTTCTTGTTAGGGGTCTTTGCGTTTACAAGATTTCAACTATTTTCATCCCTGAGGTTGTAATTCTAGTCTGTGATCTGAACGAGTTCCAAAGAAAGCAAAGTTTCCTAGGACCTTAACAACTCTGGCTTTGAAAATCTGATAGTAATGACCTGCTCTGTGGGATTTTATGGTTTGGTCATTTGAAATCACAAATGTTTGTTGGGGTATGTGCAGACAGAAAACTCATTGAACCTACTTCTGATAAATCTGGGCATGAGGACAGGTCAGTTTCAGTGTTTTCCAACATTGTGGTATACTTCCTTACATATTTAAAAATTGATGTAATACTGTATATAGTGTCTTGAATCCTGCTTTTAAAATTAAAAGCAACTAACATATAGTGGAACTGACTGACAGGATGCAGAACAAATATCAACCCTCAAAACTCCCTCAAACTATCCCTTTGTAATCACACCCTCCCCCATCCCTAAACCCCTTGTTTTCTGTTCACTATAGTTTTTAGAATGTCATACAAATGGAATTCTACAGTATGTAATGTTTTGACACTGGAGTCCTAATTTGTTGAGAATTTTTATCAGAGGTGGATATTGAAGTTCATCACATGCTTTTTCTGCATTAAATGGTTCGATACCATGGTTTTTCTTCTTCAGACGGTTAATATGGTGACAAGGGTGTGTTTTTCATGGTATATCTTCCTGGATTTGAATTGATCATATTTTCTTGAGGACTTTTGCATCTATGATCACCCAGGATATGAGTCCTAGTTTTCTTTTCTTATACTATCTTTATCTGGTTTTGCTGGGCGCATACAATGAAATGGGTGGTATTTCTTTCTCTTTTATTTTCTGGAAGAGGTTGTGTAGTGTTGGTGGAGTCTGCTTTTTAACTTATCATAAACATTTCTCTATGGCATCAAACTTTAAAATTAATTTTTAATGTCTGCATATTATTAAAAATCACAATATTTCTTAGTATTATGTGACATTTATTATATATTATATATTTATTACATATAAATATATGTTTATGTATATAATACTTATTACATATTAAGTGACATTTATTGAACACTGTTCAATGTTTGGGGCACTGTTCTAAGTGATTTACCTGTACCAGTGGAGTAGGTACAATTATTATCTCCATTTTACATGCAAAGTAAGGCACAAAGAGTTTAAGTCAGTTGCTCAAGCTCACAAAGTTTCTATGTGGCCAAGTAGGATTTGAACTCAGGCTGTTTGATTCCCCATCTCATGGTTTTAACTATGACATTGTACCCTCTGATTATATCAGAATATGTTTTTTAGGCCTCTCTTTGAGATATTTAGGTATTTTCCATGTCCTCACTGTGATGAATCTTCTTGTCCTGAAGTCTTTGATAATCTGACAGATTCTTTAGGTGGGATTCCTAGAAGTGCTGTTTCAGTGTCAAAGTGCGTGCCCGTTGTAAAGGCTAACACACACCGCTGTATAACTTTCCAGGAATTTGAACGAATTAGAAATTCCAACAGCACTATTTGAGAGTGCTCAATTTAGTGTTCTCTGCCAGAATTATTATGGTTATTTTATGTATTTTAAATTCAGTTTGATTGCAGAGAGACAGTATCTCATTGCTTTAGTTTGCCTTCCTTCTTTACTAGTAAAACTGAATATTTTTAAAGATCATTATTGGTCATTTATATTTTTTTCCTTGTGAGAAAAATTTGTTCCTGTCAGTTCTCCATTTTTTTTCCTAGTGGGATGTTTTTCTTAGTGATTTGTTTGAGTTCTTTATATATTCTGTATATAAATCTTTTATCCTATCTCATAAGTTTTGCCTGGATTTTTGGCATACAGAAGAAATTATTTCTATCTAGTCAAAATGCTCTCTCTTTTCCCTTGTATTTTTTTCATTGTTTTATTCTCAGATCCAGGATCTCAATTATATGTATATATTTTTTTTAAAAAAATTATTTATTTTATTTATTTTTATTTTTGACTGTGTTGGGTCTTCATTGCTGTGCGCGGGCTTTCTCTAGTTGCGGTGAGAGGGGGCTACTCTTCGTTGTGGTGTGTGGGCTTCTCACTGCGATGGCTTCTCTTGTTGCGGAGCACGGGCTTTAGGCACGCAGGCTTCAGTAGTTGTGGCACGTGGGCTTCAGTAGTTGTGGCACCCGGGCTCAGGAGTTGTGGCTCACAGGTTGTAGAGCGCAGGCTCAGTAGTTGTGGTGCACGGGCTTAGTTGCTCCGTGACATGTGGCATCTTCCTGTACCAGGGCCTGAACCCATGTCCCCTGCATTGGCAGGCGGATTCTTAACCACTGTGCCACCAGGGAATTCCCTCAATTATATATTTATATCACATAATCCTTTATGTCTTCCCCCCATTTATATGGTTTAATTTTTAAAAAAATTAACCCTTTACCTCATTTGAAATTTATCTTAGCAGGAGATGGAGATTTAAACATATTAACAGGTTTAACAGTCAAATTGTTTATTGAATAATACTTCCTTTACCCACACATCTGTGGTGCCCCCTTTATTCCATGCTTATTCTCTTATGTACCAGAAGCAGTTTTTGTGATGTGTGTTTGGTTCTGTTTTCCCATTAATTGTTGTAGTTTATTCACATGTTAATTATCTGATAGGGCAAGACTCCTTGCCTCTTGTTTGGGGGTAAAAAAATCATTTGCTGTTATCACTTGTTTATCCTTCTGGGTGAACTTTAGAATCTCTGTTAAATTTTGTCCAAATGCCTCTAGGTTTTGACAAATCTATAAAAAAAATTGTGGAAATATGGCATTTTACGGCATTGATTCACCTCATTCATAGTGTGCTTCTTTATTCAATCAAGGCTTTAAAAAAAATCTGTCAAGATTCATGATTATTTCCCTATCTCTTTCTTACATTTATTTCTGAAAGTTATTCTGGTATTAATTACTTATCGTTGCTATTGTTTTATTTTTATATGTTTTTTGGAAATATTTTTTCTTTATAATTTCTTCTTAATTTTATTCTTTATATTTTATTCTTAAATGTTAAGCTATGCAAGTAATAATAAAAATAATAATTTGCTATTATAGGGAATTTTTAAGATTCATGCTGTAGTTGAATAGTTTTTTAGTGTTGGCTGTTGGTTAATCTAATTATTTTTCATTATGCTATGGAAGTTTCCTTTTATTTTTAGTTTTCTAAGGATTTTCAAAAAAATCAGCCGTGAATGTTGCAGGTAGTCAAATGCCTCGTTAACATTTTTTGAAGTGTTTAACGTAACGTGATGTAAGTAAATATCCATATTAAGCTGCTCCTGCAATAAATCCTAGATAGCCATAATACATTTTTTCTTTTAAAATGATGTTAGATTTGATATGTTCATATTTTCTATAGAATTTTTGCTCTTATATTCATGACATAGTGACATATAGCTTCTTTGTCATGATTTGGTATTATCATTACACTAGCTTTACAGAACAAATTGATGATTTCCATGCTTTTCTATATTCTAGAATATTTTATGAAGCAGGGAATGATCTGTAACTTTAAAATTTGAAAGAACACTTTGTAGTACTGCCTGGCCTGTAGTTTCTTGAAGATAATTTTGGACAAACTTTTCAATTTCTTCCATTGCTACTTTTCTGTGTAGGTAATTTGTTTTCCCAGAGAAATGTCAGTTTCTTAAAGATTTTTTAAATGAACAGAATTATGCATTGCATTTAAAATTTTAACTTGCTCTGTTGGTGATTATGTAACATTTTCTCATTGCTAACTTATATGTTTCTCTTTTTTCCTTGATCAAATCTGACTGTATTTGGTTTATTTTATTATTTTTGGAAGATCCATCTTTGTGTATCTTTATGAGTATTGCTTTTTCTCCTATTTTATGAATCATCGATTACAGCTTTAATAGTTCTTTAAAATCTTCTGTTCATTCCTTTGGTTTGTTTTCTAATATCTCGACTTAACATGTTTTATTTATATCTTTTTATTTTTTGCTGCTAATGATGTATTTGCCTCTGAGAGCAGCTTTAGACTCACCTTAAAAGTTTTAAAATGTTATGCAGTCATTCCTGTACTTTTCAAGTAGCCTTGTAATTTTATTTTTTCCATAATTAATTATTTAGGGGAGTGCTTTTTAATTTCTAAGTTGTCACGGTGCTTTTATGTATCTATTTTTAAATACCAGTTTCTAATTTTCATTCATTTTGTTGAGCGAATAGGACCTTTGATTGGAATATGACCTTTTGCTACCTGGTAGTTTGAGTGTTTGGATGGATCTTTATTCATATAATTTTGATCAGTTGATAGTTCTTCCCAGGGGCAGTAAAACCTACAACCCCAGTTTGTATCCTTCCCATGATTCTTCCTGTCTCTCTCCTTTTCTCTTGTTCTCCAGGAGGCAGTATACCCTCATCCCTCCCTTCTTCCCTGGTTGAGTTGCATTTCCAGGAATTGGGGTTCTGTGAGTAGATATAGAAACATGTATTCTTGGGGTGGGGGTACCCTTGAAAGCAGTTTCTTTCAGCAGCTTGTATCTGAGACAGAGGCTCACACCTGGCGGTCCCTGTGCTTTACCAGGTCCACCTGTCATGTCCCATTCTTGTGTTTCAGGGGCTCATCCACACTCAGCGTGTTTTATGTATCACTGTATTTTTTTTCAGTGGGAACTCAGGAAAGGGTGAATCACATGACATTGACTAATTACCATAATATCCCAGAATGCCTTTCAGATTTTAGCTTAAAATTTCTAGTTTATAACAAAGAAGTTTAATTCATGGATAGAGGGATGCAGCAACAGGTAGGTTGATATATTAACCAACTGGTCATTGTGTTTTCCAGGTTCACACCTCTTTCACATATTTTACCTCACTTAATTATTCCCACAGAACCCTGGGTTAGGTACTAGTACCCTCGCTTGAGTCAAAGTGACACTCCCAAAGTCTAACACATAGGCAGAGGTAGTTTCCACTATGCTAAACATCTCTGAAGAAAGAGGTTATAGAAGATTTCCTGTTGGGGAGTTCAACCAGAAGCTGTCCCAGTGTGGTGGTCAAAATAATTCCCCCTCCCTCTCGGAGATGTCCGTGACCCAATCCCCAGAGCCTGCAAATGTGTTCCGTCCCGTGGCAAGGGGGAATTAAGGTTGCAGGTGGGGTTAGGGTTGCTAATCAGCTGACTTGGAGCTGGGAGATGATCCTGGGTTATCCAGGTGGGCCCATTGTCATCACAGGGGTCCTAATCCATGAAAAGAGGAGGCAGGAGAAGTCAGGGAACGTGCTAGGATGGCGATACCATTACCGACTTGAAGGTGGAAGGGTGCCAGGAGCCAAGGAATATGGGCAGCCCTAGGATCTGGAAAAGGCAAGGAAAGGATTTCTCCCCTGGAGCCTCCAGAAGGAGCATGGCCCTGCCAACACTTTGAATTTAGCCCAGTGAGACTCCTGTTGGACTTCTTACCTCCAGAAATGCAAGATTTGGGTCTGTTTCAAGCCACTAAGTTTGTGGGAATTTATTACTGCAGTGACAGGAAACTAATACACTCAGCATATCAAATAATGGCCATGATCTGACTTTCTGAAAAGCGAAGAGGAAGTCCTGGAGTGGTCGACTCTGTATGCACCTCACACAGGCATTTACCTGAGCAGGTGCTGTGTCCTTATTTGATGTTCTGTGTAGGTGTTTTCTCATTATGTTGCTGCCACCTCTCCCCCTGCAATGGGAACATATTTATATGTTCTGGGAGCAGGAAGAGCCTGGTATGGAGGAGAAGCTCAGTAAATATTTGTTAGATTATTTATTTTTGCCCAAATGATATTGTACCAACTAAATGAGACCTGATTTGCATCCCGGATGGAATATGGCCAACTATATAAGTAACAAATAAAAAGAAAAAAGAAATTGAGTTAAATTTATCCAGGATCAAATATTAATTTCCAGTGTGCTCTTTCTAGTATTCAGTCATATGCATAAATATTTTTATATATTCCTCACACGCTGAATGATCCTCCCATAAAAGAAGATAGGTGGTCATCATAAAATAAATACAATGCTGTACTTTGCATTTTGGACTAATAGATATGATGTTTCATGTTGCATTTTTGGGACTTAACATACTTTAAATAAAGAGAACTGTCAAGTTTTTGTAATTACCACTTCACAGACTGGTTGACATTCCATTGAGTGTAGGATACTCCACTGAATATATTGAATATATACATATATAATTAATTGTTGGCTATTGAAAATATTATAATTTATTGAAAATATTTGATAACTATTAATTAAACACCGTTGTGCATGAGTCTGTGTCAAGTCACTGTGACTCTCTAGTTATTACTGTGGTTGTAGTCATCCGGTAGGCCTGGGCTAACTGGTAGACCTGCGGACAATGCCTGTGGAGTTATAGGCCTTCCACATGTTTCTGTATAGAGCTCTGTCCACAAGGGTCCCTGTCTTAGGGTGCATTGAATGGCTCTTGAATTTTTGTTTAATTTATTCATAAGGCATTCTCTGCCTGGCGTCAAGCATCCCCACCTGTCTCAACCTCAGATTGACCTTCTACCGAAAATTTTTCCTCATCAGAAATCCCCAGAACCTCTACAGGAACTGGAGGCAAAAGCAGAGTGTTAATGGGACAGTGATGACAAAGAAGAAATACCCACTTGGAACGCACATCGAGAGGGTTATGAGTATCAGATGAAGGCATCGCCTTAAAATATGTCACATGATGACCTTCACTTTTTTAAACAGACGTTTTGTTTTCCTTATCTTCTCTTCTTGACAGTTGCTTCGGTTTTCCTACATGCTGACTGCTCCTCTGATAACAAAATAAGAAGGAAAAACAAAATTTTAACTGTTGACTCAATTTCGCAAGAGCAGTGAACGGTCCGGGAGTGGGGGAGGGGATCTCCCCAGGCTCCCTCTGGTTGTACAAGCCAGCAGTGTGCACTGAATTACAAACAACAGCTCTAAGCCTGTGAGGAGAAGGATGTCCCCTCCGAGGCAGATCTGGACAGTTGTTTAGCCTAAGATGGCAAGCACATCATCTTTCAATCTCGAGCCAAGAAAGCCGTAAATGGGCACATCTTGTCCTGCCTGGGAAGGGATGCTCCTAAAGGCTTATGGGGTCCCACAGTGTCTCTTGATGGCTCTTTCACTTTGGTGTTTGGTTTATAAATGTTTTTGAGTCCATCGGGAGGTAGGGTGGGAAGGAAAGAAGGAGGAAAGGGAGGTGAGAGGTGTGCTTGCCTGGGAGCACTCTTCTGATGAACATTCTGAGTGTCAGCACAGAATGAAGGTTTATTTTAGGAGGCAGCAGGAGTGAAATCTTTTATGTTAATATTGTGCAGGACTGATCCATCTTGTTCCAGCGTGAAAGACAGTAAAAGTTCACGATTCTCCTGCATCTTTATAGTTTCTGCTGGAAAAACATCCATGGATAGGAAACTTGGCTCTTACTATTCATAACAGGAGTGCTGGACAGCGAGTCTGGAGACACGGGTTCTGGTCCCACTCCTGTAACTAACCAGCAGGTTCACCTTTGTTCTCAGTTTCCTCATCTGTAAAATGTGAGCATTTATGCTGAGTTGTGAATTTGTCCATGCAAATTGTCTTTACATTGGTAACACTAAAACTCTAAAATTCTATCGTTAATTTTAAATCACTAGCCTCCTGGAAAATGTTGGAAATATGCTTCCTTTGAAGGCTAATTTACAGCTGGACCTACATAGTTTTGCTGCTGAGCTGGCCCTGAATCATTATTCATTTTTATTTCATGAGAATTACTCTTACAAATGTTGGTTTCACAGAGCCATTGAGATTGCATGGCTCGATGGATTTCTTCTGCATGTCATAAATTTTTTTTCTTTTTTTTTGCGGTACGCGGGCCTCTCAGTGTTGCGGCCTCTCCCGTTGCGGAGCACAGGCTCCGGACGCGCAGGCTCAGCGGCCATGGCTCACGGGCCCAACCACTCCGCGGCATGTGGGATCTTCCCGGACCGGGGCACGAACCCGTGTCCCCTGCATCGGCAGACGGACTCTCAACCACTGCGCCACCAGGGAAGCCCCTGTCATAAATTTTTGCTCCTAGAAGCCAGTAAGGTTCAGAGCCAGGTCCTTGGATCAGTAACATCAGTATTACCTGCACCCCCTGTGAGCTTGCTGGACGTGCAACATCAGGGGCTCAATGCCAACCTGCTGAATCGGAATCTTTGGGGACGGGATCCGGGACACTGGGTTCTAACAAAGTTTCCTACTGCATGTGACGGAAGTTTGAGAAGCACTGCTACAAGTCACAGAGCAGACAGGCGCTGGGATCTTCCCTCTGCACGTGAACAAACCACAAGCGTAAGGTTAGCTCCTTAGTGACTGTACTTCAAACAGGCCTTGAAATGCCAAGATAGAGACCTTTCTCATTCTTGAAGCTCCTGCTGCGCCATTGAGGGCCTGAATGTGTTGAGAGGGAAATGCAGACCTCCTTGGAGTGGAAGGGAAGATGGGCTCCTTTCCTTATGAGATGGCCTCCAGTCCATCCTACTTGCCACCCCAGGGAAACATTTATTTTCAATAAGATGCCTACGTTCATCTTCAAGTGTGAATGTTACTAAAAGAAAACTCATGGGCTTACCTCCTAAACCAGGGTCCCTTCACATTTGGGTACCCAGGTGTGATAACCTGAGCATCCTGGGTTCCTGTGTCTTCACTACACCAGCATCCGGGAGGCTGGAGTTCTACATCTTCTTCCTTCAGTTTCTCCCTCATCTTTAAGCTTGTCTCCCCTCAGGTCCAGGTTCTTGTCATCTCGTACCTGCACCTTCTGGCCCCTTGTCTCTCTGGCCTCCAGCCCTCAGTCCCCTCGCTGCTGACCCTTCCAGCACGGGGCACTGAACCGAGCTTCCAGAAGTGGCGCTGGGATGGTGGCAGGTGCATCCCCACTGAACACCTGTTTGTATTTCCTGATTCTTCACTCCTTCTGGAGTGTCTTAGCTTGGGCTGCTACAACACAAGTGCTCTAGACGGGGTGGCTAAAACAACAGACATTTAATTTCTCATGGTTCTGGAGGCTGGTAAGTCCAAGATCAAGGTGGTGGCAGATTCCCTGTCTGGTGAGGGCCCTGTTTCTGGTACATGGACAGCCGTCTTCTTGCTGTGTCCCCATATGGTGGAAGGGGTGAGGGAGTTCTTTGAGGTCTCTTTTATAAGGGCACTAATCCCACTCATGAGGGCTCAACCCTCATGCCCTAATCACTTTCCAAAGGCCCACCTCCTATTACTGTCACGTTGGGGATTAGGATTTCAACATGTGAATTTGGGGGGGGACACAGATATTCAGTCCATAACATAAAGTAAGGCGGATCCCTGAAGTCTGCAGTTGAAGCTTCCAGAATGTGACTCCAGCTTCCCTTGGAGATGGAGCGCCAATTCTATAGCCTGTAGGGTCAAGGCGGCATATGGCTTGTGAGTGAATTTGACAGGATGGAACCCTGGGTGACAAACCAAAGGAAGCGACAGCTTTGCTCCTCCTTCCCACATTGGTTGAGTGCTTATACTATGGCAGACTCTCCAATATTTAATCCGACCCCTCTTTCAAGGCCTAACTCAACTCCTGTGTCCTTGATGCTTTATCTAATGGTGAACTTTTCTTTTTTTGAACTTGTTCATAATTAATTTGATGTAATTAAACCAACTGGGGCACCACTCTCTGTTGGTACCATAGGGAGCTCTGTTGGTACCATAGGGAGCTCTGTTGGTACCATAGGGAGCTAAGTCCCCCCAGTCCATTAGGGAAGTAGGATGTATAAACAACAGATCGTAATGCCACATGTGAAGTGCCCTTAAGGAGAGTCATAGGAGTTTCAGGAAGGGGCACCAGCTCTGGCTGGCAGGGTTGGGATGCAACACACACTAGAGGTGGCTTGTGCATTCACCTTTTTTAATGAATTGTTATTACCGAAGAAATTCATGGGTTACTTCCTGCTTCTGAAAATTTAAGACATCACAGGTAATGCTGGTGTTGTCTTGAGCCCCCCTGGGTCTGTCCCCAATATCTGCAGCCGTGTCCAGAAGCCACACCGTAATTGGTTGAGCATGTCTCCATTTATGTACCTTTTTCTTTCTCTGTAGTAAATGGGTGGTATTTCGTTGTAGTTCAGTGATCTCAGTCTGTGTATTTCATTCTGTGTCTGGCTTATTCTCATTCAACCATGTTAGAAATTGGTCTACCTCCTTTTCCATGTCAGAATAGAATAGTAGGGTGTCCTGTGCAGGCTGGGACGCCTTCCTCACCCCTCCCTGCTCTGCTCTCATCTCAGGGAGCTGCACTCCCCAGCTCCCTGGCCCTCTGACTTCCAGGCAGGTTCGGCAGGAGCAGGCGGGAAAAAAAAAAGAGCATCTCCTACCCCTCCCCTCTCGCCTCCCCTTCCCCTCCCCCTCCCCCTCACCTCCCCTTCCCCTCCCCCTCACCTCCCCTTCCCCTCCCCCCTCGCCTCCCCTTCTCCTCCCCCACTCAGGCAGCCTCCCTGGCTGTGACTGTCTTCCGGCTGGAAGCCCCTCCCTTCCTGGCCCGGCTCCTGAGCTCTGATAACACCTGCTTCTCCCTCTGCCCCCTCCCACCCTAGGGATGCTTCAGCTCCCTGCTGTTGCTAATCTCTGGGTGCCCCACCAGCCCCTTCAGCCTCTAAGCTACTCTGTCACCTGTACAGCCAATTCTCTGTATTAAATTCCCTCCTCTTGAAATATCTGGTATGGCTTGTTTTCCTGTCTGTTCTGACTCATTCATCCGGATACCGCAGAGATGATTTTGCTTTTTAGCTCTTCCCATCGTGTTGGACATTTGAGTTGTTTTCGTTGTTTTTTCCCATCACAGTGATGGAGGTGAACTAGGTGACAGCAAGCAGTGGGGTCGCCAACTCAGTTATTCACCTTTTCACAGGGAAGTCTATTCAGGTAGGTCCTGGATCTCAAATGCCTCCACGTCCCTGCAGTACATAGTGAGTTACTCTGCAGAGAGAAGAGTTGACGAAGTAGCTGTTGAACGAATGAACGAATTTCCATTTGCAGATGGAACAAGCATTGCCTAATTGACCTCAGGTGAAACACCCCCAGGCCTTTGGCTCTGTTCCATGGCCTGGTCACCTTGAACGGAGTCCAGGGGCCCCTTGCCCTAGAGAAGCTGATCCAGGAACCAGGGTCTGTTGCTTTGTTCAGGATCTAACACTGTGTCTAGGGACAGTGGTGTGGCTGGTGTAAAACGAGAGCTACAGAGAAAACGCCTCCATTTCTCTACGACAGGGCTTAGGAAACCAGGTGTCTACTGTGATTTGGGAGAATGTTGTGACTTTGAGGGCGGGTGTGGGTGTTAATAGTGAGCGATGTGGGTTAAGACCAAAAAATAACTCAGGGGGGCAGCAAGCAGCTCTTGCCTCTAGAAGTTTTGGGTCTCCATCCCTCCCTAGAGAGGCAGTAGGCTGGCCCATATTTCATGGTAAGCTTCTCTACTCCACCCCCACGATATTTTTATTGATAGATAAGAAACAGACTTACAGTGAGCATCTAGGGCATATTGAAAGGCCAACTGATGTGACAGAAGACCCATCGCCAGGAAAGCAGGTGAGGAGAAGGAGGGAGGGAGAGTCCCTTGGGGATGGTAGATGTTGTAGCTCAGTGTCTGCAGGTTAGTAAATCTTACTTTTTAAACATAGTTGAGCCAGTAGAGTTTCCCCTGTTCGTCCTTAGGCTGTTATTCCCCAGGGACCTGCCCAGACAGTTCCAAATCCTACGATTAACTTTAAAAAGGAATATTATGTGATGCTTGGCCTGAAACGATGATAGTAAGAAATTATGGCAACACAGCAAACACTGGATGAGCTCAGCCCTCATACCCACCCAGGGCAGTGATCACACGGGGTCACCTTTTAGGGAGGATTCTTTAAACTTTGAGTTTAGAGCCCTCCAGGTTTCCAGAGCTGCAGACGTGCATTCCTTTTTCTTGTAAAGCAGAGTTCTTTCTGTGGTGGAAGGGGAGGGTGTGGGGTTAGGAATCATGGTGTCCAGTGTTGCTGTCCCGGCAGCGGTGAGTTCTGGCTTGGTGGTGGAGGGGGGTATCGGTTTGGTCAGCCAGTTACCGTCTGCTCCTCTCCCAGCTCGGCCACTTGCCTTCGCCCGCCTGGCCATCTGTAACTCATCCTGCAAAGGGATTTCATGAGAATTACCTTCGGAGGAGGCCTGGCGTGGGAGTCTGTGTTCTCCGGGTCCAGCATCTGTTTAAGGTCACATGCGAGCTCAGCTTTTCCAGTCTCTCTGAGGCATCTGGAAATTGGCGGGGCCAGGCTGGAATTTGGGGTGCACCTTTGACCCCTCACACATTCTCCTCGTGTGGTACCTCCACCTCTGATTCTGTGTTACCTCAATACACACGCAGGGTAATTTGCATGAGAAATTGATGGCGGAGCCTCAGTGTGTGGCCGAATTCGGTTGGGTTGAGGTCTGCCCCCATGAGAGGAAGACTGGGCAGGTTGGAGAGATGTGAGTCTCCCAGTTCTCACGTGGGGCTCTGATTTCGACTCCTTCTCACCCGTTTCCCACCCCCACACCTGCTTTCCCTCCCAAGCCTCACTGTGCCTGAATTAAGCCCAGACCTGAGTCTTGCTTTCCTTGATTTCACTTCCAGGGTCTAAGCCCCTTCCACATTTTCTTCACTGCCTTCTATGTTCAACCCAAGTCAGAAATGACAAGGATGGTTTCAGTGCAGAAAGAGTGTGATTCATTTTGTTACTATTAAAAACTTTAAAAAGTATATGTATATTAAACTTCAAAATACATACACACACACAGAAAAGTGTATCTACGTAAGTGTATAGCTTGATGAATTTTCACAAACTAAACAGCAGCTACCAGATCAAGAAACAGAGCAGGACCTGCACCCCTGAAGCCCTCCTTGTGGACCTTTCTGGTCACCCCAAGAGTCACGGCTGAGCAGACTTGTAACAGCATAGTTTTGTGTGTTTCTGTGTTTTTTCACTGTAGCCTGTGTATATATTTTTTTGCTGAACATTATGCTTGTGAGATCCATCTACATCACTGTGACTGGTTGTAGATTATCCATTATCATGGCCACTTAGTATTCGATGGTGAGAATTGATGGGCATTTGAGTCATTTCCAGCGTTTGTCTCTTGTAAGTCGTGCTGTTCAGAACATTCTCGTACGTGCCTTTCTGTGGTCACCGTGTGCGTTTCGATGAGGTCTGTGCCCCCGCAGCATGGAATCCTGGGGTCTTGGGACGTGCCTGTGTTTGGCTTTTGTAGATCCTAATAAGCAGTTTTCCACAATGGATGTGCCTTTGTAATGTGTACCTTGGATTTTAAAGCAAAGTGGACAGTTGAGCTTGAACTCTGTGGTCCTGTCTGTTGGATTGAAAGGCTTTGTGGGCAAAGCAGAGCCAGGGGGGCTTGGAACTTTGGGATGGAGGAGTCGCTGGCACCATGGTGTCTCCACTGTTGTTTGGTGTGGAGGCAGGGGGTGGCCTTCTCTAGGCTGAAACAATAACCACACAGCTATTGTTACTGTTATCCATCCTTCTCTGCTTCTCCCTCCCTCCTCCTCTTCTCCATAGACTTTGCTTTCTCTCTTCTCAGAACTTCTCTAGAAAGGAGTTGTGTTCCTGTCCCTCACCCACCCACCCACGCACACACACACTCCACACACCCGTGTGGGAGGACAGCTCCTGAGGTCCGGATGCAGCCTGGCAGTACAGTGTGGAGCGGAGTGTTAAAGACACGGGAGCCGGTGTGATTGAACTCACCGGAGCTCTTCAGGGAAAAGCTTATTTAAGGAGAGAAACAGTAGAGTCTTCCCAAGGTCACGGCGTCTGCGATGGGAACTGCCTGGGCACCCTCAGGGGAGTTGACGGGGGCGCCTCCTCCCCTGTCCCCCCCACCCCATGTCCCTGCTCAGGGTCCCAGGGCGCCCCTCGGGACACCTGTTTGGGGGCATTTCTCTGGGACTGGAGGCTGCGCCTCAGGCGGGTGACTGTCCCCACGCATGGGCTGCTTCCCCGGGGACGTCTGCAGAGGCCAGCTCAGACCCTAGGGGTCTCGGTTACGGTGCTGTGTGTCCTGGGGGCCCGCAGGCCACGTGGCCCTGGCCCAGGGCTGGACACGGGGTTGTTCTGGGGGGCAGCCTGGCTGGGTAAGCAGGCCCTTGACCTCTGCAGAACCCAGGACTGGAAGCTGCCCCTTGGACCGCTGGGAGGCACCTCGGTCCCTGGGGTGGGAGGTCCTTGTCCACCTCCTCCGTCTCCTTTCTGCCCCTCCCAGGACCTGAGAGACAGTTTAATGAGGCGTGAAGATGGTGGTTTTTTTTTTTTTTTTTTTTGTGGTATGCGGGCCTCCCTCTGTTGTGGCCTCTCCCGTTGCGGAGCACAGGCTCCGGACGCGCAGGCTCAGTGGCCATGGCTCACGGGCCCAGCCGCTCCGCGGCATGTGGGATCCTCCCAGACCGGGGCGCGAACCCGGTTCCCCTGCATCGGCAGGCGGACGCGCAACCACTGCGCCACCAGGGAAGTCCAAGATGGTGGTTTTAAATGCCCGTTTTATGTTCTTCCACCCATCCGATGTCTGAGAAGATTCTGTTGACTCATAAGTCCATGTTAATAAAGCACGAATCTGTTCATTTTCCCTGGAAAATCATCAAAGGCCCACACGGCCACTTTTCGGGGCTTTGGGTCGCCCCATGATGACTGGTGCTGCCACCTGAGTTTTATATAACTGCAGCTGAACGCAGAGGCTGGTGGCATTTCCATCTGTCACCGCGGCCCTAACTGGAGTGGATCGGAGGCTTCTGAATCTTGGAAGCAGCATGCAGATCCTCAGTACTGTGTCGACCAACCCCTCGGTGAGCAGACGTTTCCAGGGCTCTCCTGGTTCTCTGGTGCTGGGAGCTCCAGGGACGATGGTGGCCTGAACGCGTGTGTGAAGACCTGCAGCCAGGCTCCAGGAGACCAGGGAAGCCCACCCGGGTGCCGCCTGCAGCAACTCATCCTCCTCGGCGACGAGTGGAGGAGTTACAGCGTGTCCGCTCGCTCTGGTCGGCAGGGCCTGATTCCCGGGCGAGTGAGTTACGAGGGAGGGAAGAACGTAAAGTGGAGTGAAGGGGGAGGCAGGCTGAGCTGGGGTCAGCTGATCCCACAGGGAGCTCCAGAGCAGCTACATCCAGAGTCTATCCTTTCTGGGGGCACAGGGGCTGCCTTTACACCCCCCATCAGACACTCACTGGCCCCTGGTGGCCCCTGGCATGGGGCGCGGGCTTACCTGCCAGGTGAGGCAGCTGCTCTGGAGAAGGGGCGGGTGAGAGCCATTCACAGCCTATGCTCACGGCAGCTGGGGTGGTGTCCGCGAGGTGCAGGGGAGCTGGGCAGGTACCAGCAATGAGCCTGCACCCCCCATGACCTGGCTGGCGATGGGCCATCACCTCTCCCAGCCCCGTCCCCGGGAACAGAGCCTTCTGGGCCCGCCAGCCTGGGTCATGCCACTTGAACATGTGAGCCTGCTAGGACCTCGCAGTAGGTTTCCAGAAAGCAAACCACGTGGATCCAAGAAGCCCATGCACGGGGGCAAAGCTGGGCTTCAGACATAGGGCTGCGAGGAGTGGATAAGGCATGCGGACTGTCACAGCCGACAGCCCTGCATTCTGCTTAGTCCGTGGGCTCTGAGGCACCGGGATCTGTGCAGACGCCCAGTGGGCCTTGGAGACTCCCATCAGGTACCACCAGGACCACAGCTCTGCTGCCGGCCCCCACCGCCCCCGTGTCGCCCACTCTCAGGCTGGGGACCCTCTCTCAGGAGGGCCTGGCTCCCCTTCAGGCCGTTCCTCCATTGTTGCGATCTTGAGGGTGGGGCTGGTGGTGAGGAAAGTCTCTCCCAGGTCTCACTCAGGTCTGGGCAGATCCGAATTCCGAAAGCTGAGAAAGTGTTCGCAGGTGGGTTTGCTGAGCCTGCCTGGGGTTCCCAGGGCCGCACTGTTGAGCGGGTAACAGCTGCATCCCTTCTTGGCTAAGATGCTCCTTCCAGACTCACCTGGTGGCTCTGAATTCAGGACTTTTGGCGCACTTAGCTCTCATTGAGTGCAAATCGGGATGAATAGTGAATCAGTATCCTGGACAGTGGGGGTCATCTTACTGCAGAATGGCTGCCCTTTGTCTCTCTGGCAAAAGGGTGCTGAGAAATGAATGTTAAGGGCTGTAGAAATGCTGAATAATAAGTGAACTTGATCCCACCAGGCAGCAAGGTCTGAAAGGCTCCCTTTGATTGACCCAGTTATACTGTCAAGGTCCTGAGACCGGTGCTTTGGGAAAAGTGATTGGCTCCAGCATCTCCCTGCGTGCCATGATGCTATCAGATCTCCACTGCAGACTTTCATCTCAACTGGGAGTTTTAGGTTTTGAGAATTAAAACTCAAAGGATTTCCTGGAAAAGGAGGAGGAAGGGAGGTGACCTGTGGGATTGGGAGTGGGTGTCCTGGAGTCCCAGATCTGAGAGGAAGGTTAGTTTACATCTCAGAGGGAGGGGGGACAGCTTAGTCTAGGAGCAAGTCTGCATGGGCCCTGATGGGGTAAATAAAAACCCCAGTTTTTGTAGGTGTTCAGCTTCATTCATCCATGTACTTAGCTGTTGAGTCAACAGACAGGTGTGGGATGAGGTCAGTTTTGCTAGCGTTGTGTTCAGGGTGTCCCAATAGATGGGGGTTTGGACGACAGAGGCCTGGGCTGTGGGGAGGAGCCATTCTTTCCCCAGACTTTGTTGCCAGCATATGGGATTGCAGCTGACATTTTCTGCACAGTCCAGTGTTCAGAAAGGACGGGTCGGTTTTTAGTTTTCTTTCTAAACTCATGGGGTAAGTTCCATCACTCCTTGTTAAATAATAATTTTCAGAGATGGTAGGCCTCTCATACAGGTATAAAATGAACACATGTTAAAGGTTTTATTCCATTCCTTATGGATGAGGAATCTGGTAAGATGTTACAGACATTTCAAAGGAGAATCCACAGAGCAGACGCAGGGATAGATGAGGAAGATTGGAATGAATGTGCAAAACTGGACTCTTCCTCAGTTGGGGAGAGAAGTCAGGTGAACCTACTGAACAAATTTGCATGTGTAGACAATAATTATTTCGCATCACTATCAATTTATAGAGCTGTAAAATAGCTCAAGGGCAAAGAAAAGTTAGGATCAAACATCCAGGAAAGGTGTGTACTAGACAATGCTTAGTTTTCTGTTGAAGTGCAAATTTTCCGCTATACTCTTCTTAGTAAAGTCCAATTTTTAAGCATTAAACTTACTCAAAAAGTGCCTTTATTGTTCTTTTTTAATGTATAAGTAGCAATAATAAAAATTTTTTGTTTTTCATTTGGGGATGCTTAATGTCTGTTTTTGTGATACTAAAGCAAGGTTATTACTCTCCAGATAACTTGAAGAGTTATTTTGGAAGAGAATTACTGAACTTACCCTGTGTGGTTTCCTAGGACCTAAATTAATGAGTAGAAAGTGTGATTTATAATTTTACATATATGATCTATAAGATACTGGATATATTAATAACATTGGAATGGTGAATCTGTGAACCAGAAATGAATTGGCTCAAATAACATAGAAGGTTCCGAATCATAGCTGTTGGGGGGTCGGAGGTGGGAAACATCTATATAATTCCAGAATACAGTTCCCCCCAAAATAATTGCGAATTTCTTCATCCATTAATTTTTAGTCTCTGAAAACTGTAAACGTAATTTAATTGAAGCCAACATTTTTCACAGTTCAAAAGGACCCGGGATCCTACATGCTTCTATCTTGTCTGCCTTTCTGGAGTTTATCCTGAAAAGCTGTGTATTGTTATGAAAAATGGGAGTACTGGGGCATTTCAGGCAGGATTTAGCTTGCACGGCCTCTTTTGGCTTATTGTGAAAGCATTTCTTCTTGACCCTCTACTGCAGCCCTTGACATCGCTGTCAGAAACCCAGCCCTTCTTTTCTTGACCCTTCATGGTCCCTGTTTTTCATCTTGGGGGCTATTCTCTGTGTCTTTCATTGGCCCCTCTTCCACCCTCTTTCCATTTGCTCCTAGGATGCCACCCCAGGTGCTGTGCTCATCTCTCCCAGCCACCTCCCCCTGACGCTGCATCCTCCTCCAGAGAACACCTCCCCACCCCAGTTCACATGATAACAATCTTCAATCTGCTCAGGAACCCCACGCCAACATTTCCAGCTGCCACTGGACGTTTGCACTTGAATATTCTTACACTTCATACTCAGTATGTCTAAAATGCAGATAATCCAATTTGTTCTAATGAAATGTTGCTCTTCTTTGAAAGTATTCTTCCACCCACTTACCAAACACTGTCAATTCTTTCTTCCCAGTGTCTCTCCTACCTGACTTTTCCTTTCATTGCCTTGTTCAGCCATAATCCAGGCCCTCCCTTCCCCAGTGAGTCACTGCCATGACTTCTGCATTGATCGTCATTCAGTCAGTCTTCCTTTAGTGCTGTGAGTGGACACCATGAGCCAGACCCTGACCCAGCTGTGAGGGCTCCGATGCTCAGGGTCCACTGAGGAGACAGACACCAGAGAGATACACTGTTAAGTGTGTCATCATAAGCCGAGATAGAGCTAGGAGGTGTCGACGAAAAATGAATCAGTCCATCTAAGAAAGAAATGGAAAAAAATTTTTGAGCCAAATTTGAGGATTATAGCCTGGGAACAGCATCTTAGAAAGCTCTGAGAACTGTTCTGCCTGTTAGAAGTCAAGGCACGGTTATATAAATTTTTTGAGACAGAGGGCTGTACATCAGTGACGTACTATTGACAGTTTACATAATCCAGGTCTAAGCATCATTGTGGTGGGTCATGTGACCCTGTACAAGATCAAGGAGGAACGTTATCTTTTAAGGAGGCAGTTGTCTTGTGGGTGCTGGGAGAATGTTGCTCTTCATGGTTGAGCAGGTATGTCTGCTGATGGTGGAAGTCTGGTCGATGCCTAATGCAGATCCACAATGCACAGTGGGGGAGAGAAGAGGCCAAAGGGCAGAGAAGAATTTTTTATGTTTAGATTTTTCTTGTCTTACCATAAAATATGAACTTTATTTCACAAAGGAAATTGCTGCAAGAGCATGTACTGGGAAACCCTGAATTAGCCTGGAGGGCCAGATAAGGCTTCTCTGAGGAAGCAATCGCCGAGAGCATCTAAGAAACGAGTCGGCAACTGAGTTCATGAAGGCAAGGAGCGCCCAGTGTTTCCCACGTCCTTGAGGTGGTTGGAGACTGAGCATGAAAGACCCGTGTGCTGCGGTGAAGCAAGTGGGGCAGAGGGATATGGGGGAAGGCAGGGCGGGCTGCTGCTCCGATGCAGTAAGAATTCAGGTGTCTACATGGATGGACCTTGAGGGCATTATGCTAAGTGAAATGAGACAGAGAAAGACGAATACTCTATGATCTCACTTACATGTGGAATCTATTAAAGGCAAACTCACAGAAGTAGAGAATAGAATGGTGGTCGCCGGGGGCCAGGGGGAGGAGGATATGGGGGGATGTTGATCTGAGGGTACAAACTTCCAGTTGTACGATGGATGAGTTCCAGAGAGCTAATGTACAGCATGGTGACTATGGTTAACCATACCATAGTACATGCTTGAAAGTTGCTGTGATAGTTCTCACCATACACATACCATACACACGCACCTATGTTAGGTAATGAAGGTGTTAACTAGCCTTATTGTGATAACCATTTTGCAGCATATGTGTCTATCAAACCATCCTCTTGTGCACCTTAAACGTACAGTGTTATATGTCAATTATATCTCAATAGAGCGGGAAAAGAAAAAGAATTCAGGTGTCTATTGTCAGAGCAAAAGGGAGTCTTCGAACGGTTTAAAGCAGGAAGGAAATGACACACCCAGAGAAGCCCTTCATTGTGACTGCTGTGTGGTGTCCAGAAGGCACGATAACCTGAAAATCCTCCTGATCCAAAACAATAGGAAATGCTGGATAATATTATAGCCGAGCTGAACTTATTAGGAAGTAAGAGATGTCATTGGAACTGTCCATAGAGAGACGGCGGAATACTCAGGGAGCATCCTGGCCCTGATGGCTTCATCTTCTCTGCTGGCGTTGACCTATCTCAGTAAACAAGGGAGAAGGCAAGGCTGGGGGTGTAAGTGGATTGGGGAAGTTTTCTGAGACCCTGACATGAAAGAGGAACCCTGTGATTAGTACAAGGGAGACCATGATACGTTTCCCTACGAAAGAAAATGCTAGGAAGTTTGTCTCTTCTGACCTGGACTTTGGATGGGACTGTGCCAAGTCTTCTCCAAGAACAACTTACCATGGAAATGCCCCAACTTGGTTTGGGACTCTTTACATGACCTGGAACCCCATGCCAAGAAATTAGCAAAATAGTGAGTCTCACACTGGTAATCACCCTGGGATTTCTAGAAGAAGCATCACAGTTTTCTCTGAAATTCAAAGTAGAATTAAACCCTAAAGAATGTCATATGACAGAATGTGTGTGTGTGTGTGTGTGTGTGTGTGTGTGTGTGTGTGTATAAAGAATTTGAAAATGTTTTAGATTGTATAAAGCAATATTGACCCTGTAAGTAGATCAATTTGGGCAGGTAATCAGAAAAACATTTTAAGTCTTTGTACTTTTGCCAGAAAGAGTGACTATATTGATTGGTTATAATGTTATTAGTTTATTAAGTTAAATGTGCATGTTAAAGGTTATGGGGATTACTAAAATGATAAGAGTAGGATATATGATTTCCAAACCAATAGATGTAGGCACACACTACCTGAAAGACACCATTGGGTTGGATAAGATTGGGTATTATTATTCATTAAAATAGATTTTAAGGCAAAAATTATTCTTTGGGATAAAGAGTCAGTGTTTAGTGGTGATATGGTTAACTGAGAAGATGTAATAATTCTAAACTTCTAAGCATTTAATAGTCTCAAAGTAACAAAGCAAAAACGGATGGTTTTCAAGAAGAAACTGAAGAATCTGATAAATTTAGAATCATATTGAGAGATATTAATACAATTTTCTAAGTACAGTAAGTCCCCTGCGTACGAACGAGTTCCATTCCGAGAGTGCATTCTTAAGTCCAATTTGTTTGCAAGTCCAACAAAGTTAGCCTAGGTACCCAACTAACACGATGGGCTATATAGTACTGAACTGTGATATGTTTATAATACTTTTCACACAAATAATACATTAAAAAACCACAAAAAATAAAACATTTTTAATCTTACAGTACAGTACCTTGAAAAGTACAGTAGTACTGAGCTTCTTAGCAGGACCAACTACATCACCACTGCTTTTACGCTTGCGTCTGGACATCCTGGGCTTGAAATAAAGATACTGTACTACTGTACTCTATACAGTACTGCACAGTAAAGTACACAAAAGCACAACCACTTGTAGAGGATGCATGCATGTGACAGTGTATGCCAGACACGTGAACTAACTTATGTGATGGGACATGTGAACGCATGTTCGCATCTTTGGAAGTTCGCAACTTGAAGGTTCGTGTGTAGGGGACTTAATGTGACTTATTCATCAAATAATAAAAAAGTCATTAAGGATAGGGAGGATTTGAACAAAGGTTTTATCTGATGGACATATATAGAGCAGTATTCTCAAAATACATAGTACACATTATTTTCAACATATATAAAATAGAACATATATAAGAATTTACCTTGTATCAGGCCATAATAAAGGTCTCAGAAAATGTCACAGAATTGACATCATGTAGATTAAATTCTTCGATCAGAGAGACATGTATAACCTTGTTACATATAGTATGTTACATTATATTGTATTACATTGTATTTTATTATATCAGAAAAAAGGGAGAGTGAAAATAAATGAGTTAATTTTCAGTTTAGGAAGTTAGAGGAAAGAACAATAAATAAACCCAAAGCAATCATAAGGAAGGAAATAATAAAAATAAGAGTAGAGTTAATGAAATAGAAAACTGAGCTATAATCAGTAGAATTACCAAAGCCAAAACTTGGTTCTTCATAAAGAACAATAAAATACACAGACTTATTGACAAGCCTGGCCAGCACAAATGAATAATATTAGGCATGAAAAGGGGTGCATAGATACAGCTATAGCAGAGATGAAAAAGAGTGATTCTCAAGATATTAGGAAACTCAGATGAAATTAACATTTTTCAAGAAAGACGTAACTTAACATCTTGACTGAAGAAGAAACTGAAAACCTCAAGAGCTGTGTAATATTAAAAATGTAATCAGTAGTTTAAAATATATTTATTCATCTGCTTAAATGCGTTAATGTGATTTTCCTCACGAACAGATAAGAGAAACGTGATCGTCTCCACAGATGCAGGAAAATATTAAAACTTCAAACCTGTTGCCGCTTTTTATCTTGATTTCTGTTTCTAGCTCTGCACACCAGGATTAACAGGCAGGTAAAGAGTATCAAAACCTTAAAATAAGTATGTAATCATTAAAAAACATTAAAAGCTCTTCCTTTAAAATTAGTAATAAGCAAGAGTTTTCTTTATCTCTTGTGATCAACTTTTTATCTGAGGTTATAGCCAATGTGATAAGTCAGGAAAACAGTCAAAGGTGAAGGCATTCCAATGCAAGAAATAAACTTAGTTACAAAACTTATGGTTACCAAAGGGGAAAGGGTCGGGGGGATAAATTGGGAATTTGGTATTAACAGATACACACTAGTATATATAAAACAGAAAACCAACAAGGACCTACTATATAGCACAGGGAACTATATTCAATATCTTGTAGTAACCTATAAGGGAAAAGAATCTGAAAAAGACTATATATGTGTGTGTGTGTATATACACACACATACATATATATATGTATCTATGTATGTATAACTGAATCACTATGCTGTACACCTGAAACATTGTAAATCAACTCAACTTCAATAAAAAAGTTTGAGATCAACTTGGAAATCACTTCAAAAAAAAGAAAGAAACTTAATTACAAATATTGTGATTTTCTAATTTAAAAAATACAGATTATTAGAATTAATGAGAAAGGTCTTCCAGATTGTTGGATAGAAGCTCAATATACAAAAATCAGTTTCCTATCTATTCATCATCCACATATAAATAGAACAACATATACCACTTAGAAAGCAAAGCCGATGCTCACACTCAGGTACTGTCTCCCTCTGTGAGGTTTCCCTGACCAGGCCACCTTCCTGCTTAGGTGCAGAAACTGTTCCTTGTACATCTTGATGTCCATCCTCACCAGATTTCCTTTCTCAGTTACTTGGCTTCATAGTTTTCTGACTAAAAGAAAATTTAAAAAAAAATTTAAATCCAATTTCTGCAATGTCTTCAGCTCTTTCTAGAGATCTATGACTTTCCCAGTACACTCTTTAGGAGGCAAGGGTATAATTGCCAAGGCAGTAATTTTGTGGATGAAAATATGAGGCCCATAGCCACAGAAATGTTCGTTCCTGGAGACAGAAGATGATTCCCTGTCCTGTCCAGCATGGTAGCCAAGGGCCACAGGCAGCCAGTCAAGCACTTGAAGGTGGATTGAGGGATCTGTAAGTGGAAAACGGCCACCAGATTTTGAAGACTTGGTTCAAAAGAATGAGAGTATCTCCTTAATAATTTTGTATTGATTAATGTAATGATAATACTTTTGATATACTGGGTTAGTTAAAATGAATTAGTAAAATTAATTCCGTTTTCTTTTTTACTTTCTTAATGTGAATACTAGAAAATTTGTTACATGTGTGGCTTGCATTTGTTTGTTGTTGTTGTTGTTGTTCTAGGTTTCTGATTCCTGCTTGTGTGGTTTGGGGTTAGTGCTTCATTTTCTCTCAGGCTTTTTTTCTCTTTTATAAATAGGGGTGATGAGTGTCTCATGTACCATAGATAGTTGAGAATATTCAGTGGGAGAAGCCCATTCCCCAAATGAGTACTTGATAAATGGTAAAGCTTTATACCTGCACCAAATGGTTTTGTTTCTTGTTTGTTCGTTTTTGTTCCAGAGCACAGTGTAGTCCCAGAACGAGGGGGCAAAAAAGGTCCTGGAGAAAATTGACCACATTACTGGCATCTTGCTTATTTATCAGAGGCAGAGATCAGGACCAACCTCTAGGCAAAGTTTTACTATTTGTCTTCTTTGTGAGCTACTTTTAGAGAGAATTCTGTGTGCCTGACATCCTTTTAATCCTGCCAGGGTTGTACAGAATGGTAAAAATGACCATGCAAGCTGGAACTATCCAAAGCAATCTTAAAACTCAGTGAGAAAAATGATGCTGGTTTTGTGAACTTTGAAGTTTTTGGTCACATCCTGAAAAACTGTCTTGCTGTTGGTTATAGATGTATAGTGAAATGAAGAGTAAAACTAGTATTTAGTACACTGAACTAAAAATATTGGAAATATCCAGAATTAAAGTGTTTCATTCCTTTGTAAAGAAACATAAGAGTAGTTGAAATAGCGCTGACAATATGGGCTGAGCATCTTTTCTACGCCTTGGTGAGCTGTTCCACCACTTTCTGAGTTTGGATCAGCCCCGAGTATTTTATCTTCTGCATGTTCTGTGTCATGAAGCATCTCCAAGAGTTCCTTTAACGTGAAGCTTTTCACTGGCCTCACTGCCTACAGGACACCTTGATCCTTTTTGTCTCAGCCACTCTCTTCATTTGTGCTGCTGAGTTTGTCTTCCCTACGTTCCTCTGGCTGCACCTCTCCAGTTTCTCCAGCCTCACGAGTGTCAGCATCCCCTCGCTCAGCGTGTCTCCTTCGGGTCCTTCTTTTGATTACGCATCTTGTAAAACATCACGTGGGTTTATCGCTGTGAGACAAGGGGCAACACCACCGCATGATTTGCGGTCTGTTGGTGGCCCGAGTCACTGATGCAGTGACTGATCGTGGTGGGCTCTGAAAACAGTGATGTGCTGGCTGCTGATCATGGCATGCCCGTTATTTACATACTGACTGTGGACCCAAGAGCTAGCAGTGAGTTTGCGCTTTTAGCAGTTCCTCATGGCTAAGACGTCGTGGTAACGGTAACTCGAACTGTGTTGTTGGGTCACAGGTGTTATTCAGCTAAACCGTGGCACCTGAAATTAGTGCCTCTGACAACCATGCAGAATGAGGACTACCTGTTCCTGGCATGCTCAGAAGGTTATTCCTGGAGGGAGAGACACACCGTGCCCTTGATCTTTGCCTCTTGTCTCGTCTCATCTGGAAGGCCATCTTTCCTATTTATAGTTCTCAGACCTTGTGGACATGCCATGTGTGCAGGGGGGATGTGTAGGGGTTGGTGATCATTAAGTCTTTTGACAACTATGTGCTCCGTGTCCATCTGTGCTGGGTGCTGTTAGGCGCTGGCGTGTTTTCTGGCAACTGAAAGTACCTTAAATTGCTCTCATTTTTGGTTTTTGGCAGCTAACTTTCCAGCATATTTTCCAAACCACCACTTACACCATTTGCACTAGGTTTTAAAGTGACTTCTCACAGGCACAGGTGCCCACCGTCTTGATGCCGGGATGCACACGCTGTAGGAGCATCGCGTTCCTGAGATGGGGGTATGGTCTCGGCATGCCAGATGGGATGGTCCCCTTTCTAAATCCAGCAATCGACTACTGGACGCAGTCTCAACTTGCATAGTTGATGGTTAATTATTCAAAGTATGTGTCATCCAAGCCAATCACATTTCTCAGCATCTTCTTTCTTGTGTTTTTAATTGCGCTGGGAATTATGGCTGCCACACTCTAAAGGGTGTGTTATGGTTTATTCAGAATCAAATGTCTTTGTCTGGAGGGTTAAATTCCATGGAAAAACTACTTCAACCAGAGGAAAGGTGTGGCCAGAGGGAGAGGTTTATGATCTTAGAGCTTTAAATAAAATGTTTCAATCCTTTTGAGAGTCTTTGCCATTAAATACATTTAAGTAGTTTTGACAAATAATGTATTTGCTTAAGAAATCGAAAATACGTTTTATTAAACATAAAATAATTTGGTTCCCTGCACCACTGGCTCCCATTTGGTTCCCCAGGGAACCAAATGCTTATTGAGTTAGAAGTGTGCCAGGAGCTTTTATGTATCATCACGTGCAATCCCTGTAAGAATTTTGTAAAATAGGAACCATGATCTGCATTTATACAGTTGGGCAATCTGAGACCTAGACAGGTGGATTAAGATGCCCAAGATCTTCAGTGTTAGAACTGAATTTTCAGTTTTGAGTTTGTCTGATTCCAGAGTCTTTATTTATACTTTTTTGTATAGAAAGGATTGTAAATGCCTAGCATAATAGCCACCTTTCTCTCATCCTGGTCACATTACAGACATCACTAATTGAGAACCGATTTATTCTCCCTGCCTTATGCCATGGTGCTACCCATGAAGATGCTGAATGGTTCTTAGAATGGAAAATCCATCTCAGCCCCTAACTGAAGGGTCATGTGAGCAGAGAGATTTTAGGGATGTCCAGACTAGGGAGGCACTAGCATAGCTGCTGCTGGGCAGCTTTCAGGCCAATTTGGTCTCTCACTACTGTTGAGACAAAGGTGTCCCTCCCTCCTTCTAGTATTTTCCCTTTGCCCACTACTTCTATATTTGGGAAACTAAGGGAGAGCCAAAGTGCTCCCGGTGGAATAAGCCACAGACAGGAAGAAAAATAATTATGAATTTAAATCCTGTCTGTTGAGCCTGTGTCTTGGTTTGGGTTTCCCTAAAAGCAGACCCTCAGACAAGGACTTGGGCACAGGAGGCGGGCCAGGACTTCCTCCAAGAGAGGGAAAGAGGAAAGTGAGACAGAGTGGGAGGACACACTGATAAGAGGTGCTGTCTTAAGCAGAATGCTGCCGTGGACAACTGGTCAACCCTGGACGTCTGGTAGGCTGTGTGAAATATGCCTCAGGGGCAGGAAGCAGGGGTGTTTAGCCAGCATATCCAATCTCCTACTGGGGGAGGGTTGCTCACATTCCTCCCTTCCCCCAGAATTAAATCTTCTAACAATTGTCCCTCAGCATCTGCGGGGGAGTCATTCCAGGACACCCCTGATACCAAAATCCACGGACGCTCAAGTTCCTCATCTAAAATGGTGGAGCGGGCTTCCCTGGTGGCGCAGTGGTTGAGAGTTCGCCTGCCGATGCAGGGGACACGGGTTCGTACCCCGGTCCGGGAAGATCCCACATGCCGTGGAGTGGCTGGGCCCGTGAGCCATGGCCGCTGAGCCTGTGTGTCCGGAGCCTGTGCTCCGCAACGGGAGAGGCCACAACAGTGAGAGGCCCGCGTACCGCAAAAAAATAAAATAAAAAATAAAATGGTGGAGCACAGTCAGTCCTCCGTATCCATGGATGCAGAACCCGCAGATTCAGCCAACTTTGGAATCCACAGTTGGTGAATCTGCGGATGTGGGGACCTATGGGTACGGAGGGCTGACTGTACTTCTCAGCTGCTTCTGTGTTGATTAACCTCCCCTGGCGTTGGAGAGGGCCCTCAGGCAGAGAAGCGGCAGCTGCAGGCAGTGGGTGGGGAAGCCGTGGGGGGGGTGGGGGGGGCACTGCATCAGGGATACTCACCGGGGGCCTGGAGGGGTGGGCTTTCCCAGTCTGCCCTAGCTGGCTTCTGTTGGGTGATTTTCCCAGAGAGTGGGCAGAAAGTTAAGCTGATCCCATTTCCCTTGCTTTAGAGTCACCCAGATTCTTTATATTTTGAACCCCTAATGCCATGGGACGTACAGACCCCAAATGGCCTTTCTGTGTGGCCAGGCTACATTCTTAGTGGTTGCAGCCCAGCAGAGTGGATTTGAAATTTATGGTGGTGGTTGATTCCATCAAAGACAACATAGAGCGCTCCTAATAAATTCCTGTTATCTTTTACAACCATCTCAGGCAAGCATTGTTCCTCTCAACACCATGTCAGCCAGAGTGAATGTTACCCCAGACAACCATGAATTGAAGGCTAAAGAGTTTTGGGGCCAACATAACTAGCTTTGAAATGGAGCCAAGGAGTCTTTCACCAGTGGAAGGGGCAGATCTGAGGCAGGGTGAACTCAGGTGACCTTTGCCTTGAAGAGACCCTTAGCTTCGGGAAGTCCCTGAAATTGTGGGTAACACAATCTTAGCCACCAAAGCTTGGAGGAAGAAGAGAAAGCAGTGGTGGTGACAGGGTAACGATGTATTTGTGGTAATAGGTGCTAATTAACCCAGATGGCTGGTACAGATTCATCTTTTTCAATAGGCAGATACTCAAAAACTGCTCTATTTTTCCTTTCTACCTCTCCTCTTAGATTAAAAAAAGCTTAAAATTAGAATAGGGACACATTTTTTTCCCAGAATCCCCTTACAGTTTCTCTTGAGTTGTCTTGGTACATTCTTCTGTATGTGGCTTTGCTCACTGCATTGGGTGAACTAGACAGAGCGCAAGTCCAAATTTCTTAGTCGACAGTTTTTTTCATGGCTGCCATGATAAACTTCTCCAGATCTTCTAGTAGAGCTTCAAGTATGGGGGCAGGGTCAACATACACTCAGCATTGCTGTGTTGATAGTTCTGTGTTACATGCTAAAGAGATGCATGAAGAGGTGGTGCTTGATTTCACAATCTCATGGGAGCTGTGTGTGCATTTAGATTTATAGAATTATGCAATGGGTCCTTTGCGTCTCGTAGTGAAGCAAGGTCATGTGGAAACATCTGGAGCAATGCCTGGTTGCTTGGTCTCCCCACGGGATTAGGCAATAGTGCTGGTCCAATAGGCACTCCGGCAGTGGACAGAATGGTATCATTTATGAACGGCATCCCAGCATTTGCCCCTGCAGTCCACGGGCTCATCCGCCCTTTCCTATAGGAGTGGGTGGAAGAGGGGGACAGACCTGAAGCTTCCCCTCCCCTGGGTGTCCGTCCAGGTGTCCCAGGGTCCAGGTCATGTCCTGGGAAGTTCAATCAGCAGCCCCACATGTTGAGCGTAAGTGATCTGCCTCCATTGGTTTGAGGATTTGGTCGTTTTTAAGGCATTCTCACCGCAGGAGAGGCATGAAATTGTTTCAGATTGCAGGGTCTGATGAAGGCGTGCATGGCACATACTGGCGAATCCCATGTCAAGCGTCTTCCTGGCACAGCCCCAGCGCTACCCCTGGGGCCTGAGCTCTCTGAGCAGCCGGGCCGGAATCCTCTGCACTTCTCAGACCCTTGAGCCGCACCACCTGGCATTCACTTCCTCCATTGTCTCATGGTTGTTAATTTTGAGTCATTGGCATCTTTGCTGATAGGAACCGTGTCTTTTCATGCTCCGTGGCCTTCCAAGGTCTTGGTACAGGTTCCATCAGCAAGAAGCTGCGTGATGTCCTGCATCTCTGCCCCGGTCCTCCTCAGATTCCCCATCAGACTCTTCTCACGCACATCACCTTGTCAAGTGCGTACCGTGGGCCCAACCCAGTTTGGCAGGAAAAGGAGCCGAGAGAAGTATATGAAATGTTCTTCTTCTCAGAGAGCTTCTGGAATGGATGGAGAAATGAGGTATTCACATGTGAGAGAAACACAAGCTCTGACTTTCCAGAATTAAATAGGAGCAAGACCAGCCCGGAAGTGGGAGGGCAAAGAAGGAAAGACCTCGAGTGCAGAGAGGGCAGGTGTCATCACAAAGCAGGAGGGATGTAGGCTGCCCCAGCTCCAGGTGTGCTTTGGGCTTGGCTTAAGGGGAAAGATAAGCCAGGGCTGCTGGATAAGCCGAGCTTCACCGTCATCCTCCCTCCAGTGCACGTGGTCTTCGTCTGTGCCCGAGGGCCTGATGAGGGACAGTATGGAGCGGTGGGGAATGGGGTGAGGACAAGAGGGCTTTCCTCGTCCAGAGGGGTGGAGGTGCCCCACTAAGTGCCTATGTGGCAGGGACTCAGGCCTGCCTTGCCAGGTCTTCTGGTTTTTCCAAAGAAGCTGGAAATCTGGCTTTTTGTATGAAATCGGGGAACTCTTGCAACACTGTATGAACCGAACTAAACATATCTGCTAATCTTCAGCAGGATTGTGACCTTTGGCCTTTGCCGTCCCAGCATGTCCTCCTACAGGGTGACATCGCCGGGGCAGCCTAATATCCATCTGCTCTTTTCTTTTTTAAACATCTTTATTGGAGTATAATTGCTTTACAATGGTGTGTTAGTTTCTGCTTTATAACAAAGTGAATCAGCTATACATATACATATATCCCCATATCCCCTCCCTCTTGCGTCTCCCTCCCTCCCACCCTCCCTATCCCAACCCTCTAGGTGGTCACAAAGCACCGAGCTGATCTCCCTGTGCTATGCGGCTGCTTCCCACTAGCTAGCTGTTTTACATTTGGTAGTGTATACATGTCAAGGCTACTCTCTCACTTCGTCCCAGCTTCCCCTTCCCCGTCTCCGTGTCCTCAAGTCCATTCTCTCCGTCTGCGTCTTTAACTGGACACCAACCAGCCTGCCTGCCTTTGTATGGTCACCCCAGATGCCCTGGGGGATCCCAAGGGGAGGTTAGGTCATGGGGACCCCACTCCATCCTCAGTGAGTAAAGGCTGGGGAGAGATGGTTCACCTGTGGGGAAGCTGCCTTTCCCACCCGCACTGGGCTGCTTGCTGTCTTGGGCTAGGATTTCAGGCAGTTGGGGGTGGGGGTGGGGAGCATGGTTTTGGGGACAAAAGCAGTGAATCCAAGTGTTGTGGAGTCTGTCATTCCTCAGCAACAAACTCAGCAGCTCTCCTTCCAATTCAATAAATCCAGACCCTTGTGGCTCATACAACAAGCATGATGACAAGTAATAATAACTCGTAAGGAACAATTTTTTTGTCTTCCTGACTCATGCCTTTAGTATGGGAAATCTAGGCAGGAGTGGCCACAAGCGAATGTTCCCTGGAGTTGGAAGGTGTGATTCCAGAGACCGTGCTGCGTGGGCGGGGAGGTCCTCAGGGGTCCAACAAAGAGGAGGAGAAGTCGTGGGGAGAGACCTGGGCTCCCTGCATGTGCCAGGTTTCTCCAGGGAAGCATGGTCTCAGGAGGCTGGATTCTGGAGCCCACTGCCTGGGTTCAGATGCCTGCCATGCTGCTTACTTGCTCTGTGACCTTGAGCAACTTACTTAACCGCTCTGTGCCATACTCTTTTCATCTTCAAATGCAGATAATAATAATTTTAAAAATCTCTTTTTTTAAAAAGTTTTTTGAGGAACCTCCATATTGTTTTCCATAGTGGTTACATCAATTTACATTACCACCAAGAGTATATGATGGTTCCCTGTTCTCCACACCCTTGCCAACAATTTTTATTTGTGGTCTTTTTGATGATGGCCATCCTGACAGGTGTGAGGTGATATCTCATTGTGGTTTTGATTCACATTTCTCTGATTATTAGCGATGTTACACATCTTTTCATATGCCTGTTGGCCATCTGTGTGTCTTCTGTGGAAACAAATTATTCAGGTCTTCTGCCCATTTTTAAAATCAGATTTTTTTTTGATACTGAGTTGTACGGGCTGTTTATATATTTTGGATATTAACCCCTTATCAGTCATATCATTTGCAAATATTTTCTTTTATTCAGTAGGTTGTCTTTTTGATTTGTGGGTGGTTTCCTTTGCTGTGCAAAAGCTTTAAAGTTTAATTAGGTCCCATTTGTTTATTTTTGCTTTTGTTCCTTTTGCCTTAGAAGACAGATCCAAAAAATATTGCTACAGTTTATGTCAAAGAGTGTTCTGCCTAGGTTTTCTTTTAGGAGTTTTATAGTTTCTGGTCTTATATTTAGGTCTTTAATCCATTTTGAGTTTGTTTTTGTGTATGGTGTTAGAGAATGTTCTAATTTCATTCTTTTACATGTAGCTGTCCAGTTTTCCCAGCACCACTGAATGAAGAGATTATCTTTTCTCCATTGTATATTCTTGCTTCCTTTACTGTAGATTAATTGACCATAGGTGCATGGGTTTATTTCTGGGATCTCTGTTCTGTTCCATTGATCTATGTGTCTCTTTTTGTGCCAGGACCGTATTGTTTTGATGACTGTAGCTTTGTAGTATAGTCTGAAGTCAAGGAGTGTGATACCAACAATTCCACTCCTGGGTGTTTATCCAAAGAAAATGAAAACACTAATTCAAAAAGATACACACACCCCAGTGTTCCTAGCAGCACTATTTACAGTAGCCAAAATATGGAAGCAACCTAAGTGTCCATCGACAAATGAATGGACAAAATGATGTGGTGTATATATACAATGGAATATTATTCAGCCATAAAAAAATGAAATTCTGCTATTTGTAGCAACGTGGATGGACTTGGAGGGTATTATGCTCAGTGAAATGAGTCATACAGAGAAAGACAAATACTATATGTTATCACTTATATGTGGAATCTAAAAAATAAAACAAATGCATGACTATAACAAAAAAGAAATAGATTCACAGATATAGAGAACAAACTAGTGGTTACCAGTGAGGAGAGGGAAGTGGGGAGGGGCAATATAGGGATAGGGGAGTAAGAGGTACAGGCTACTATGTCTAAAATAAGCTACAGGGTTATGCTGTACAGCACAGGGAACATAGCCAATATTTTGTAGTAACTTTAAATGGAGTATAATCTATAAAAATATTGAATCATTGTGTTGTACACCTGACACTAATGTAATATTGTAAATCAACTATACTTAAAAAAAAAATACCTCCCACAAAGGGTTGTGAGAATGAAAGCTGCTGTATATAAACTGCTTAGAAGACTATCTCATGCATAATAACTGCCATAGAAGTATTTGCTATTAATTATTATTAGTGTGCATCTACAGAAGAAAGAATGCATCTGCTCTTTCCCATCAGTAGTAAATGCCTTTGATTCACTGGGTGGGGATCCATGGGCAACATTATTTCTAAGTGGTGGAAGTTCATCCACTCTCCTTAACCCAACAGACTCTCCTCCTGGTGTGTATGTATCTCCTCTCATGAGCACCCCATAAAGTAGGGGATGTATGTATCATCCCTCTGTCACAGGGTCTCAGGGAAGGTGAGTGGTTTATTCATGGTGACCCATCACTTTAACCTTTGTTGCCTTTCAGCAGCTACTTCTGCTGGGAGTCAGCTGGTCCAGATGGTGGAGAGGTGCTTTCTTTAGGGTAACTGTGGGTGGTATCCCACCCTTGCCCCACTGGGCCTGTGCCCTGGTTGAAACAGAATGATGGCCAGCCAGGTTGGGAGTGTTATTGAGGAGGGAGAGTGGACCTCCGTGGATGTCTGTCTAGCCTGTTCCTTTTCATTTTTATCCTCGCTACGTGGCCCAGTGCGTAGGTGAGGAGAAAAAGCATGGTGCCGTCGGATGGGCCCAGCACTGGGGTTCCCACTGAGATGTAGCCACTGACCAGCATGTGGCCTTGGACAAGTAATTGTCCTTCCAGGGTTTTATTTAATTTTCTAAAGAAAGATGACAGGATCTGCAATAATATTGAGCCGTGAGCTACACGTGGCCACTGAGCAGTTCAGCTGTGTGCCACATATACAAGACACAATGGCTTTTGAAGGTTTGGTACAAAAAGAGAGTGTAAAAATTCATTGATAATTTTTATCCACACAATGGGACATTATTCAGGCATTAAAAGGAATGAAGCACTGATACTGCTTCAACATGGATGAACCTTGAAAACATTAAATCAAAAAAGCCAGTCCCTGGACTTCCCTGGTGGCGCAGTGGTTAGGAATCTGCCTGCCAATGCAGGGGACACACGGGTTCGAGCCCTGGTCCGGGAAGATCCCACATGCTGATGAGCAACTAAGCCCGTGCGCCACAACTACTCAGCATGTGTTCTAGAGCCTGTGTTCTAGGAGCCTGCTTTCTAGAGCCTGCGAGCCACAGCTACTGAGCCCACGCGCCTAGAGCCCGTGCTCCGCAACAAGAGAAGCCACCGCAATAAGCAGCCCGCACTCTGCAACGAAGAGTAGCCTCTACACACCGCAGCTAGAGAAAGCCCACGCGCAGCAGCGAAGACCCAACGCAGCCAAAAATAAATTAAAAAAAAAAAAAAGAAAAGCCAGTTCCCAAAGACCACATAGTGTGTTATCCCAATGATTTGAAATGTCCAGAAAAAGCTAATTCATAGAGACAGAATGTAGATTAGTGGTTGCCTAGTGGGCAAGGGGTCAATGGAGAGTGACTTCTAATGTGTGTTTTCGGGGTGATGAAAACATTCAAAAATTAGGTTATGTTGATGGTTGCACAACTCTGTAAACATGTGGAAAACCATTTCACTGTACACTTTAAGTAGGTGAATTTTATGGTATGTAAGTTATATCTCAATAAAGGTGATGAAATAGTTTTTATACTTATTGCATGGCAAAATGATAATATTTTGGATATATCAAGTTAAGTGAAACATATGATTAAAATTAATTTCACCTGTTGTGCTTTACTTTTTTAATGCGTCTGTGAGAAAACGTGAAATTGCATACGTGGCCTGCAGTGTATTTCTGTTGGACTGCACTGCACTCACATTCTCAAAGGACCTTCCTGGTTCCAAAATTATTTTCTTCCATGAAACCCTCCCAGGTTTGGACTTCTGATGACTCATCTAGTACCATGGCTAAAACCCAACTTGAAAAAAAAGTTCATTTGGGTCCTTTTTTTAAACCATTTGCAAAAATAGGTTTATAGAGAGAAATCCTGGAAGGAGACACAGAGTCACGTAAGGTGAGCCAGCGAGCCGGGCTGTCACTTTCTCCTGCCCCCATGAGCCTTCCAGAGCTATCTGTGACTGTGGACAGGGCTGTTTAAAAAAATTTGCAGTCTGAGCCTCAACAATGGTTTCCTCAATTGATCCTCCTCTTGGAAAATTGACTCTGGGACCGCCACTGCCCAGAGGAACAGGCAGTAAATCTCTGGTTGGCAAAAGGGCTTAACAGTTGCCTGGCTGAGCCCATGTGCCTGGTTTCCTCACGTCCTTATGGCCCAGCCGGAGACCACTAGAGTGTTCTCTATCCCCTAAAAGGCTCATTGTCAAAGCCTGAAACTTGACCTCCAATCTCATCTCCAAGGAGGGCTGAAGATGATCTTGGGAAGTGTCTTTTTCCTTTAGTTGTCCTCTAGGAATGATTTATTGAAGGCCCACTCTCTCCTGCCTTTTGCTGGGTGCTGGGAAATTGAGAAGTCAGAGTTACAGCGCTTCGTGGAAAGACCTGGCTCCTGCGAGAACTGGGAAGTATCAGTGCAAAAAAGCCCCTGTACACGTCCTGTATTTCCCCTGTGAGCTGGGCCTTGCCCCTTTGCTCATTCAATGACCTCTTTAAGACTGGAAGAGTCTCTGAGCCCTGCGGCCACAGGCCCTGTCAGCTCTGCATTCTGAAGCCTTTGCACAAGGGTAGGTCCCTGTCGGGAGTGTTGAAACTCCTTTACCTCTTTTTGTACCTGTTTTCATTTAAACAGGGGATGCCAGTGTTCCCAGTTTTGAGCTCCTGGAGACTGGCACCCCTGCGCCACCTGCTTCCACCAGCTGTCATCCCGTGTCCTTTGATGGGCTGCTTCCTGCACCGTGATCTCTTCTCGCCCCTTTCAAAGTTTGGGCAGTGAAGTCCTTCTGTAAAAACCACTTTTAACATTTCTTTAGGGAACAAGGCAAGAGGAAACTTCTTTAGTTCCTGGGCTTCTTTTGAATTAATTGAATTCACAGAGAAAGAGTAATTGCAACAGTCATGATGAGGAAGATAGGAGGGTGAACGGTTTCCTGTAGCTTTTCCACTAAGTCTGAGCTTTCCAGAGACCTCCAGAAAAGAATAAGCAGGCCTGGAGCTTGCACAGGGGGATAAAGCACAGGAGCAGAAAATTCTCCAAAGGCTAGGGGTGGTCTGTGGGATGCTGAGTGACTAACGTTGAGGTCCTGTCTCGTCCTGGCAGTAATTCACCAAAGGAACATGCCGTTCCTCTAGATTTCCATTTTAACATCGCACAGGGATAGAGCCTGTTTCCCAACCGAATTAGAGTCAGGTACGTTCTCCTGTCAGGGTGATATCCAGAGGAGGGCTTGGAAATAGAGCTGTTCAAAGACAGTTGGCCTCTGAGCCGAGTCATTTCCTGGCTCTCCCAAGAGAGGACACTTTGCTGATACAGCTTTGCTACTGAGGGGAAGCCCTCCAGACCCCTCTGATGGGAAGATAAGTCCGGCCGAGGTTCTGGAAGAGGTAGTGAAACAAGTGTGGGGCTTGGGAGATGACGAGGAGCTGGGATGTCTTGCCTCATGTGGCAGGGGTGGAGGCTCTGGCATCCACGTGTGCTGGTTCCGGAAGGGATGCTGCCTTGAGACTCTCTTCTCAGCGATGGGTGTTTGTGATGCACTCGGCCACGGTGTGGGTACCACGCCACCCGGGGCCTTTTAGGCGTAGTAGATACGGTCTTGGAAGCAGAGCACGGCTGAGCCGCGGGACCCCAGCCGAGGTGTTGGACCACACGGTGGCCCCCGGCTGGCCCCCTCTGGAGGGGTTCCCTGTACATATGGATCTTGGGCCACGTTGCAATAATCTTTCTTTTTATCACTCTCAGATACTATATAGGGGATGCCATGAATAGTCACATACCTCTGGGACCTTCTGCAACATTACTTTCCCCTCAGCGTTTTATATGAAGATATCCGTCCATAACAGAAACATGGAAGGAACTGTGCAGTGAACACTCGCATACCCACCGCCTAGATTTCCCCATTTATGTTCTGCTATACAGTATTTGCTACCTTTTTTTGCCACAGTAAAATCATGATTCTCCTATCATATTTTACTTTTATAAAACCAGCCCTGTCCCTCCCATGTCTCAGATGGAAACGTCAAGGGGAAGATTATACAAAACAGCATCTTAGTGAGGTTGAGTCAGGAATCCAGGCATCCTGAGCTTAGTGAGGGTAAAGGGAAAGGAAGGATTCCCAGCGTGGGAGCTACCAGGCGAGGTGCCAGGCCAGGCTTTGCTGCTAAAAAACCAGAGGGCATCTCAGATCTGTGTCCTGCCTGGAACGTCCCCAGGCCGACCTTGGACTGGGTGCTGCCTGCGATCTTCTTCAGGACTGGGACCTTGGGCAAGTCGCTGGTCTAGGGTCCAAGAGATTGGTTTCTCACACGGGAGGTGGGAATAAGAACACCCACCTCCCAAGACTGTTGTAAGATGAGTGAGGCGTTGAGAAGCAAGACAAGAGCCCCAGTGGCACCTGGCAGGAGGTGGGCCCACGCAGGAAGTCAGACATCCCGAGTCCGGGTTCATGCGCACCTCTGTATGGCACCCCACCTACCTTGCTCACGGAGGGTCCATTCGTTATGCTGCGGAAGTTACAGCTGTATTGTGTTTAGAGGTAGTGATAGTAGCAAGAGCAGTAATGATTGTAAGGTTAAGGAAACCTGAAGCAAAGACAAAAACAACCAGAGATTTTAAATGTCCCAGTTTACAGCTCGGGCATTCTCTGTAGACATTTGTGGAAAGAGCTGTTACATCTGACTCCGGAGAAGAGAATTTTCTGGTTTATTGCTTCCCATAAAAGATGGAAGCGTGGAAGCTACGAGAGCGCTGCCCTCTGCAGCCCTTTGGAGACTCTGTAGGCCCCAAGGCCCTGGGCTTCCTGACTGTGGAGGACACGGGGCCAGGAGCTCTGCCCTCCTGAGTTAAGTGATCTCCCCAGCCCGGACAGACACTCTCCTCTTACTCAGTGACTTCCCGCTGATCATCTGGCAGTGGTGACGGCTCACACCTGTCATCAGAAAGGATGGCATGAACTCAAGTCACAGATGCAGTGTTTCTAATTGAAAACCCCAGCAGGGTGGCCCCGCAAGAATAGGCTTCCCAAGCACCTGGGAGGCTCCATCCCCTCCCGGGGCTCATCACAGGCTTCAGCCTCCTTGTAAATCAAATGACACCATTCAAGGTGCCTTTTGTGGCTTCGAGGAACTCTTCTGAGGAGGAGAATCCTCTCGGAGAGAGGGGGATTTATTTTGGGATCCTCAGCCTTTTCCATCCTTCTCTATTGCAGTTTTGAGCTGAGGGCTGCTCGGGCGGGCTGTCAGCCTGCTGTGATGCGGGGGACAAGGGGATGTGTGAGAACATGCCAGGTGCCGTCACTCACGCCGCAGGGTGATGCTGATGTGACCTGAGTAGTGGATCCCTGAAGAGGGGGACAGTGAAGAGCTTTCACTGCCTTTATTACTTTTAAAAATTTTAGGTTTTTACGATTATTAAAGGTTACTCTCCATTTATAGTTATTATAAAATACTGGCTCTCTTCCCCTTGTTGTACAATACATCATTGAGCCTGTCTTATACCCAGTGGTTTGTACTTTTGGAGGTAGAAACTATTGGGTGTAAGATAGGCTCACCACCTTTACTAAAAAGCTTTGGTCCAGGTAGGCTGGTATTTGGGACAGGTCACACGTGTGTAAGGCCAGCTTCTAGGAAGAGGTTCATGCAGTATAAGGTTGGAAAGCTGCAGAGCCAGAATTTGAACCGAAGATGTTTCTCAGGACAATACTTAGATCTTAACACAAGGTTTCATCTGATACATCAGTCATGACACTTCTTGCTGTCAAAAGCAGAAGACAATTCAAAATGCCTAAGGCATTGGGGGATTTATTGAAGGCTGTTTCTGCAGGTAGGCTGGTGTCATCAACGGACCAGCAATGTCACCAGGGGTCCAGTTTCCTTCCCTCCCCTATCTCCCTTCCTTATGTGAGTACACGATTCCGGAAGAGATGGATATGGCCGTTGGTTCCCAGAATCCCTTGTTGCATCACCCCTTCTCAACCGGTGTGTGTGTGTGTGTGTGTGTGTGTGTGTGTGTGTGTGTGTGTGTGTGTGTGTATTGACCGCCTCTCCCTTGTTCCCTGCTTCCTTCACTTTTAGAAACAATGGAAGAGGCCTTTCACTTTCCCGTTTTCTCTCTGGCTCCCTGACAGAGGACTTACTGGCCTTGGCTGGTGGTGGCTGAGATGGATGGGATCTCTCAGGCGTTGGGAGAGAGAATGGGCCAGAGGGGGAGACAGGCATGTGCGGTGCAAACCGCACAGAGTGGGATGAGGAGCCCTCGGCTGGAGGCACGTAGCGGGTGGGCCCCAAATACTGATGATCCATTTTCTGCTCTTCTTAGGGCTCTAGAAAATAAACAAAGCCTGATTCCGTAGGCAAATCCTGAATCAATAGAAATTCACTGGGAGGGATTCACGGGATGAGAGCAGGGGAGGTGCTGCCATCGGGCTGAAATGACAGAAGCAAACCGGCCCTTGCTTAGGTGGCAGGTGGTGGCCTGGAAGGTGGTATGTGTCAGCCCATCCCCGTCTGGCCATTCGTGGGATCGTTCCCTGTCTTCCCCTTCCTGTTGGTGGATCTCTGACTGTTGATGGAAACCCAGGGCAGGGGGGCGCAGATGCTCCTTTCTCTCTGCTCAGCCTTGTTGCTCTCCTGTGGTGGGCGTCAGTTTCCAACTTGGAAAGCTGCAAGCAGTGGGCTGAAGAGTAGGAAAATGTGAGAACCAAGTGACTCTCCACCGAAAGGAAACCCACATTGCCTGTCCCCTCTGTAGTCCTGTGCTCTCATTGGGAAGCGTCCAGAGGATATTTTAGTTCTGGCGTCAAGTTCCGTGGTGAGAGAAGAGGGAGAAAAGGAAAACATCATTAGAAAACCTACGCGTGGCCCTGGACCAACCACATCTTCCCACTTGCTTCAAGAGAGACTGTTTACAAGATGAGGCCAAGGTTACCTTCGGTAGCTGGCATCACTGGGTGTCCCTCAAGACACCCCCTCCACCCTCCTTCGGGTTCAAGCCGCAGCTGTGCAGCAAGCAGGGCAGTGTGGGTTCAGACTTTGCTGCAGTGATGGTGCCACCTCAAGCATGGGCCACGTGCCTCTCTGGCTCAGGGTGTTCCCGGTAGGTGGGAGCTGACGTGGCCCACCCAAAAGTGCAGCCTGGAGTTTGGGGGAGTTCATCCTCCTGGGGCTACCCTCATTCAGGGGGTGATGAGAGCCACAGCCCTCATCCTGCTGGAGGACAATTTTGGGAGGAATCTTGGGTGCATCTCTGAGCTTCCAGTGGGATCGTGCCCTAGTTGCCATGGCAGCAGCCATCATATACATCCTCCATTTATAACTTCCCTTATAGCTCCTGTTTCCCTTTCCCCATCTTGCTTTCCATGTGCCCTCACTCCTTCATCCTGGGACCCCCTTCAGAGTAAACTACTTGCACTCAAGTCTTTGTTTTGGACTTGGCTTTCAGGAAACACAAACCAGGACGCCTCCCAATGTGGCAAATGCTGCATTGCAATCTAAATCATTACTACAATTTCACAGTGACATTTGAGGGTTTCCCTTGTTTGCCTGGGCCGGCCTCTGGGTATTTGGGGGAGGGGTTGCACAGACTCTATATCTCCACCATTAGGGGCCAGCCTTCACTCCTTGCAGCCTGTACTTGAACCCCTTGCAGAGAAAAGAAAGCTCTGGGTTTGGCTCTGCTCACCTTTGCGTGCTGGCTGCATTCCTGGACTCCCAGCATCCATGCCCTCCTTCCAGTTTCAAGCTCACTGGGAGAGAGTGGGCTAGGCTGTCTCCTGGGAGCTCTGTTTGGATTGCCTTGTCTCAGTTACAGGCACACCTGGGAACCAATCATCATGACCTGCAGGATGTGGGGCTTTGATTGGCCAGGCCCTTAGTGAATGAGTGAGTGACGCTCCACTCAGACCAGACAGACAGGGTATGGGGGAGGGATCGTTCCCCAAGGAAATTCCGAGGTTGATTCAAATTAGGGGAGAAGGGATGTCGGCAGGGAGGGGTGCAGGCACCACCCTCCAGTTTAGTTAAAAAAATTAATTTCCTGATGGGGATTTATTGAATCCCTCCTCTATGCAAGTACTGGGGGCCAATAAGAAAAAATTGGTGTCATCAGGCAGCTTACAGTCTAATGGAAGAAATAAGAAACGTATACAGGTGTTGGAACAGCATGTGTCATCTGAAGCTGCTATCTCCAAACTATTGGAGAATGCATATTTATTTAGAAATTGTGCGTAATTAATATTGTAATATATATTATGTATCACATATTTAAGCCTTGTTTCTAACTTTGTAAATTTTTCTGTTTAAAAGAGGGAATTCCCTGGTGGTCCAGTGGTTAGGGATCCGTGCTCTCACTGCTGAGGGCCCAGGTTCAATTCCTGGTCGGCGAACTAAGATCCCACAAGGTGTGTGGCCAGACAAAATTTTTAAAAAATTAAAAAAATAATAAAAGAAAAAAGGGACCTCAACATTACATAAGCTTCAGGCCCTACAAAACCTGGATCTACCGCTGACTTTTATATATCAAGAAACATAAAGTTAAGAGGAAGAAAATAAAGATTTTATGAATAGAGCAAAACATTTCAATTTTACTGGAGTATTATAATTATTAATATTGTTATGGTCTGTGAGTACTGTTTTATTGAGGACAACATGATTGAATATATTTAAATCATTTTTGAAAATATTAGTTCCATACTTTGAGGAAGAGCCAGTTGGAAGTCTGTTTATTTTCATTTAAGGTTCAGTTCAATATTGACATTTAATGGCTGCCCTAACTGAAATAGATAATTCACCATGATACACAGATCCAAATGGAAGAAAAGCATCATAGACCATACCTACTAAATCAAGACATTAATTTTTCAATTTCACCCACCAATTATGCAAAAACTTTTGTTCACATCTTCCCATTTTTCCTGGTTTCAGTCAATTATGCTACTTTTCAGAAGGTGTTGAATTTACTTTTTAAATTTTTATTTATTTATTTTTTTGCGGTACACGGGCCTCTCACTGTTGTGGCCTCTCCCGTTGCGGAGCACAGGCTCCGGACGCGCA
>NC_041227.1:45205494-45208410 GCF_002837175.3 Physeter macrocephalus | reverse complement strand
GGAAATTCCGAGGTTGATTCAAATTAGGGGAGAAGGGATGTCGGCAGGGAGGGGTGCAGGCACCACCCTCCAGTTTAGTTAAAAAAATTAATTTCCTGATGGGGATTTATTGAATCCCTCCTCTATGCAAGTACTGGGGGCCAATAAGAAAAAATTGGTGTCATCAGGCAGCTTACAGTCTAATGGAAGAAATAAGAAACGTATACAGGTGTTGGAACAGCATGTGTCATCTGAAGCTGCTATCTCCAAACTATTGGAGAATGCATATTTATTTAGAAATTGTGCGTAATTAATATTGTAATATATATTATGTATCACATATTTAAGCCTTGTTTCTAACTTTGTAAATTTTTCTGTTTAAAAGAGGGAATTCCCTGGTGGTCCAGTGGTTAGGGATCCGTGCTCTCACTGCTGAGGGCCCAGGTTCAATTCCTGGTCGGCGAACTAAGATCCCACAAGGTGTGTGGCCAGACAAAATTTTTAAAAAATTAAAAAAATAATAAAAGAAAAAAGGGACCTCAACATTACATAAGCTTCAGGCCCTACAAAACCTGGATCTACCGCTGACTTTTATATATCAAGAAACATAAAGTTAAGAGGAAGAAAATAAAGATTTTATGAATAGAGCAAAACATTTCAATTTTACTGGAGTATTATAATTATTAATATTGTTATGGTCTGTGAGTACTGTTTTATTGAGGACAACATGATTGAATATATTTAAATCATTTTTGAAAATATTAGTTCCATACTTTGAGGAAGAGCCAGTTGGAAGTCTGTTTATTTTCATTTAAGGTTCAGTTCAATATTGACATTTAATGGCTGCCCTAACTGAAATAGATAATTCACCATGATACACAGATCCAAATGGAAGAAAAGCATCATAGACCATACCTACTAAATCAAGACATTAATTTTTCAATTTCACCCACCAATTATGCAAAACTTTTGTTCACATCTTCCCATTTTTCCTGGTTTCAGTCAATTATGCTACTTTTCAGAAGGTGTTGAATTTACTTTTTAAATTTTTATTTATTTATTTTTTTGCGGTACACGGGCCTCTCACTGTTGTGGCCTCTCCCGTTGCGGAGCACAGGCTCCGGACGCGCAGGCCCAGCGGCCATGGCTCACAGGCCCAGCCGCTCCATGGCATGTAGGATCCTCCCGGACCGGGGCACGAACCCGTGTCCCCTGCATCGGCAGGCGGACTCCCAACCACTGCGCCACCAGGGAAGCCCGAATTTACATATTTTTAACAAATGGATTCAGAACTCATTGAAACTCTTTGTGTGTGGAATGTTTTTCATCAGGTGACATAATTCTGCTTCCACGTTTTAAGGTGGAAAATATGATTACTTTAGACGCTGATTTCTGTCAACTTTGGAGAGTAACACAATTTCTTGATATTTGTTTTCAAAATGTTTCTCTCCATAAAACAAATTTCTTTAGGAAAGTAGGTGCATTTTCACCTGGTTGTTAAAATGTCACCTTGAAGGGTGTGTGTGTGTGTTCTGAAGATACCTGCTAGGTGCATCCTTAGCTGGTGGCCACAATGTCTTCTCAGAAAAGGTGGGCATATTTGTAGCAGTTGTCTTATTGTAAGAGAGAAATGTGTAATTCATCTTTAAGTTCAAAGAATTTTTTTGAACTTAAAACTTAAAACTTTAAGTTCAAACAGTTGAAAAGAATTCTTTGCCAAAAGATAGTCGGTGAACATCCGTATGGTAGAAAAAGATTGCATGATCATGCCCCCATCTCATTTCAAAATAGTGTTGTAAAGATTTTACTGTCTCAAATAATATCTGCAAATCTGCTCCACTGCATACACGTAAAGGGCCCTATGCCGGACACTCTGAGAGCAAGTGAGCCCGGAGGGCCCCACATCCACCCTGCGCTCTGCCTTCAGGCCCCTCGCCTACCCTGGGTGACAGTGCCCTTCTATTACATCAGTTATGGGACATGCTGGCACGTGGGCTCAGTGGTGGTGCTACTGTCAGCCTGCATTATAAATATTAAATATGTAATAAGATTGGCACGTAATACAGACATGGGGGTTCTCATATTTTCTTCCCACTCTTCAATAAGTCATATAGCCCAGGCTCCTGGGGTACACAACTCTACCCGAGATTTTTTTAAAAATCCAAGCTCAAGGACTTTAGTGGTCAGATCATTCAAGCCCTTCAGTTTTCAGATGCAGCAACTGAGTTAAAGAGATTCAACTTCCCAACAGCCCACAGCTAGGGACAGATCTGGCCCTAGAATCCCAAGTCACCAGATGTCCAAGATGGCGAAGTCCTGAGACCAGAAGCTCAGTTCCCAGGGTCCTTGGAACACACCCATTTGCTTTAGTTAGTAGGGCAGTGAAGAAAGATGGAGCTGTTTGGAAACCTGGCTGCTGGGACCTGGTCTTCTCAAGCTTTTCGAGGCAGATGCAGGAGGAAGCATCTCAGGGCGGCCAGCCAGCTCCACAGGCTCCGGATTCCGGATTCCGGAGCACGCCTGCTGCAGGGGCTTGTGCTCAGCAAGGGGCTTTCCAGCTCCCTGGGGACAGGGCTTAGAGGTGGAGAGATCAAGCAGGGCGCTTTCCTGGGAACTTGAAGGTGCTCAGCGACCGATGTCTGTGAACAAATGGGAAAAGATATGCTAACACGTATATATGGAATCTAAGAAAAAAAAAAAAGAAGGTCATGAAGAACCTGGGGGTAAGACGGGAATAAAGACACAGACCTACTAGAGCATGGACTTGAGGATATGGGGAGGGGAAAGGGTAAGCTCTGACGAAGTGAGAGAGTGGCATGGACATATATACATTACCAAACGTAAAACAGATAGCTAGTGCGAAGCAGCCGCATAGCACAGGGAGATCAGCTTGGTGGTTTGTGACCACCTAGAGGGGTGGAATAGGGAGGGTGGGAG
>NC_041227.1:45188238-45205421 GCF_002837175.3 Physeter macrocephalus | reverse complement strand
GGGTGGGATAGGGAGGGTGGGAGGGAGACGCAAGAGGGAGGAGATATGGGAACATATGTATATGTATAACTGATTCACTTTGTTGTAAAGCAGAAACTAACACACCATTGTAAAGCAATTATACTCCAATAAAGATGTTAAAAAAAAAAAGAGAAACACCCAGCCCAGCACTGGGCTTCAGAGCTGCCCGGACCCTACTGTGCACACAAGTCATCTGTTTAAATGCAGAGTCTCACGCGGGGGGGTCTGATGCCACATTTCTAACAAGCTCCCAGGAGAGGCTGATGTGGCTGGTCCAGGGACCACACTTTGAATAGCAAGACTATATAACGCAAACAGTTTTGTCCGGGAACCCCAAGCACTTGGATTCTGTTTTAGGTTTGCCACTAAAATTCCCAGGCCTGTCATTTAAACTTAGCCTCAAATCAAGGGGCATGACCCCTGAGGGAAGATGTAGGGGTCTTTCCTGGGAATTGGGCAGTGACTCCCCAGCCCCACCTTGAGGCAAGCGCTGTGACATTGTGGCTGTTGGACACCCAGCGGGTTTCAGGCAGGGGTGGGGGGGAGGGGCATAGCGGGGAGAAAAGCCCAGACAGCCTGGGTCTCCTGGAGCCTGGGACAGGTGGGGGTCGCCGGGCGGGGGGAGCAGTGGAGACAGTCAGTGATGAGTCCATCTGTGATGCGAGCTCTGAAGGAGAAGTAGCTCTGGGGCCTTGTGCTGAGGGGACGTCCTGGAAGGTCAGGAAGGCTGAGTGGAGGAAGGGGTTCTCCCTGGGAGCGGCTGGGGTCTTTCTGGGCTCCCCCACCTTGGCCTCCAAACCTCACAACCAGACCTGCCTTGTTTTGCCCGACAGCCATGGCAGAACCTGCATCCGGGGCCAGTTCGGACTCTCGCCTTTGGGCTGGGTGCTTTGGGCTGCCCTTGTTCCCAAGGCTACTCTGTCATGGGCTCTGCTGGCCTCTGTGTCCTGGGGAGCGTGTGTGGCCTGGGCTGTGAGGGTTGGTGTCGGGAGGGAAGGGGAGGCACAGCAGCAGTCAGGACTTCTTGGGCTGTCCGTTCCCTCCCGTGGGAGGGTTTGCACGGGGACGGGTCATAGGACCGGCCTCCTCGGATGCAGGACACGACTGGACAGCACTTGGTCCATAGCATGACCCAGAGCCCTGGCAGCCTGCTCCTGTTCTCCATCGGGACCCCAGCAGTGCTGGGCAGGGACCCTCTGCCTACGCCCTGCAGCCTGTCTCTGCCTCTTGTGCTTAGAAACAGCGTCTTTTGGCAAATAACACTTGAAGCTGTTTCCTGGGGCCTGGGAGCAGCAGCTCAGACTCCACTGTGCTCTGTGCAGAGTCCCGCTCCACGGCTGGGTGCTGCATTTCTCACCAGCCCCCAGGAGATGCTCTTGCTGCTGCTGACCTTGCGCTCTGTGCAGGAGCCCTGCAGAGGGCGGGCATCGGCGGGAGGGCCCATATCTGTGTGCAGGTGGCCAGGGGTCACTGTTCTCTCTTCCCTTTAGAGGGACCGAGAAACCTCAACCTTCCATAGGGTTTTCCTCTTGAGTAGAGGTACGGCGCCTTGATCCTGGGATGCGGTTTAAGTGTAGCCTGAGAGCTGCGGCTTGTGATCCCCATGGCGCAGCCGGAGGGCAGGAGATGGAGGACCCGCTGGGGAGGGCATATAGATGCAGAGAGAGGAGAGGTTTGCATGGAGTCTGTGGCCTCCTCGCAGCTTCGAGTTCTGTGGATCCGCCCTTCTCTGTCTTTCTGGAGGCTTTGAGGCTGTGGAGGGACCCAGTGCTCAGGACGTTCAGCCTCCGGCTTCTTCTTCTCCTGGCGGGTTTGGAGAGCTCGCAGCCTCTCCACAGTCTGTGCTCCTTTCCAAGGACCCAGAACCACTCAGAGCCATACTTTTCCTCCAGCTGGAGAATCCGTGTGAAGATCCACAAGCAAGGGCCAGCCCTGCCCCCCTCCCCCGTTCACCCACAGAGGGTGAGAACCTCGGCGGGTGGGGGGGTCAAGATGGTGGCCCTAGGGAGAGGGCGCTGGAGGGGCAGCTGTGCCCCACTCGTTTGCTGGAGAGTCTGCAGAAGGCGGTCTCAGGGCTGCAGGCTGATGCAAACCCGCCCTCTGACCCCGGGGTGAAGACCCGAGGCGCCCAGAGTGGGGACAGCTGTGTAAACTGTGGGGTGGGGTATTTATAGCCGTGCTGAGCACTCTGAGCCTGAGCCGGCCTGAGGGCTGCAGCCAGTCCTGCCGCCATGGGCTCTGTCACTTGTTCTGTTCACTGAGTTTTCTGGACCTTCTGTCCTCAGGGTTGCATTAGGCTCTGCAAGACTCAGTTTCCTCACCTGCTGCCCTGATCCTCTGGTGGTTCTCTCCATCCCAGTTTTCAAGGAGAAATGCTGTGTTCCAGATCTTGGAGAGGGGAGAGCTAACACGACCCTTCAAGGGGGACTGCTGGCCCCAGGAGGCCACTTCCCCTGGGCTCCTGAGCTCTGGGACGAGGTGGGACATGCACAGCTGGGATTTGGAGTCAGATCTGGGCTTGAGTCCCAGCTCGCTGCTTTACCCCATCAGTGAAATGGGGGAAACTCCGGGGGTAGCGTGGAGTGAGAAGGTGCATGACGGCTGCGGGCACACGGGCAGGGGCACAATTCTGTGCTGCTGCAGCAAACCTGCCTGTCTGCAGACCCTCATCTGAAGGGGCTCCTCCCCTCCTCAGAGGGTGGCAGCTCCACCACTCCGCTGGGCCTGGGACCCTATGTGGGACGAGGGTGCACATGGGAGAAAGCATGTTAGTCTTAGGGTGAAGCTGGGACATGGGGCAACGAAGGAAATCCATTCTTGGGGTCAGAAAGCCTTGGGCTTTCCAAGCTCTGGTCATGGAGAGGCGGAAGGGGACAGGGAGACAGAGAGAGAGAGAGAGAGAGAGGGATGGAGAGAGCGTGCACTAGCGAGCAGGAGAGGACGAGGGCACAGCTCTGTAATGGAAACTTGGCTCCCAGCCTCACACTCTCTCCTTCCCTTGAGTGCGTGTGCTTGAGTCTCAAGTTGAGAACCTCTTCCCCTCCAGCAGGCACCCCGCGCTATCTCCGTGGCCCACCCCTGCCACCCTGCTCGGAGCTGGTGACACGTGACATGTGAGCCCGCTGCCTCCCTCTTCGCTGCCCCCACCCCCTCCCTGACTAATTAGGCCAGCTCCCCACTTCCAGGGCCTGGCAGGCGGAGCCAGGCATGCGGTGGATGGGAGCCAAGGGCTTTTGTTGACATTGCTCAAGTGTAGCTTCCAGGAGCAGCCCCTGCTGAGCCAAGAAGTCCAGGGAAGCCGGGAGTGATGAGGGGAGAGCAGTGGGCGCCTCCCCCAATCCCCTCTGCCTTCCCTACTGCCCACCCACTCCTCCTCCCTAAATCGAAGACTGTAACCCTCCATGTTGTGACCAAGGGGCCAGCTGAGTCTCTGAGAAATCCACGCTCAGCTGAGCGTCCTGCATCTAGTGGGGTTTCAGGACCGTTTTCTTTTGTGTGTGTGATGCTTTCACGGGGTGATGCTCCTGACTTGCCACTGTTCCTAATAGTTTCTGGGGGAAGTAGGTCCAGTGAGACTGTCTCCGCCCCTCACCTATAGTATAAGGTGCAGGCTGCATTGTGGATCTGTCTTGCTATAGCTGAGTAATATGGCCAGATGGATTTCATCCTCTGCAGGGATCTACCAAGAATGTGGCTTTTGGGGTCACTAGACCTGGCTTCAGATCCCATTCTGCTCCTCTTTGCTTGCTGTGTGACCTTGGGCAAGTCTTTTAACCTCTTTGTGCTTCGGTTTCCTTATTTGCAAGTGGAGTTAATCGTTCAAAATAAGGTGTTAAGATGAAACATGGCAAAGAGTGGCAAGTTCTTCACACATAATAGACACTCAATAAATGGCTGTCATGATGATTATTAACTGGCAGTGGATGTGGCCATGGGTGGGTTCCGAGTTTAGGCAGATCACTTCTACTCTGACTTACTTACTCCAAAGGTAAGTTGACCCGAGAACCAACTGCCCTTTCCTACCTTACCAGCAGTTTTGTTTTTTTCTTTTGACTTCTTTTTTTTTTTTTTGGTCTGCGTTGGGTCTTCGTTGCTGTGCGCGGGCTTTCTCTAGTTGTGGTGAGCGGGGACTACTCTTCGTTGCGGTGCTCGGGCTTCTCATTGCGGTGGCTTCTGTTGCGGAGCACCGGCTTTAGGCACATGGGTCTCAGTAGCTGTGGCATGCAGGCTCAGTAGTTGTGGCTCACGGTCTTTAGAGCACAGGCTCAGTAGTTGTGGCGCACGGGCTTAGTTGCTCCGCGGCATGTGGGATCTTCCTGGACCAGGGCTCGAACCTGTGTCCCCTGCATTGGCAGGTGGATTCTTAACCACTGCGCCACCAGGGAAGTCCCTCACCAGCAGTTTTGTGAGGACAAAGAGAATGGGGTGTAATATCATCACACGGTTCTCAGTGGGAAGTAAGTGAACGCAATGCTTTGCTTTCATCATTCTCATTTTCTCAGACTCTGGTCTCCACATCTGTATATCAGTGGTCAGTGGTCATATATATTTTTTTGAGATAAAAGTTTGTAGGTTTTGGAATCCAGAGGCGCTGCCTTAATAGTCTCTAATTCCTGAAGCTATTGAATCATCATGTAAAAAAAATCCTCTAATTTTCTGCTACAATAGCTGGCTTTATATTTATATCTCTTAATTGGTATCAGCTTTTCTCTGAGAATTACAGAACCATGGAAATTTGGCCTAAGCAGGAACTTTGCAAGTCACTGGAAGGGATGCTTTTGCTTCTTTGCAGATTTTTGGAATCTTCCTGGAAGGCAGCTATGCTCACCACTATACAAACAATGCACATTGGGATCTTCCTGAATGTTAGGATTACAGCACCACAGAGCACTTTTCTTTAACCCAGATTACAAGAAGAGCAGAACGGCCAATCTGTCGGTCTCGTGTAGGCTGGAAGATGCCATCGGCATCCTGCCCGCATCACTTTGTCCTCATGTCTTCAGTGCACATGGGCACCGTCCAACTTTCAGCACCTGCGTCTCATTATCTAAGGCCTTTTACTGGGTACCAGAGCCCACTTTGGTTGGAAGTGCCAGGGAATTAATGTCCCCTGGGAACAGCCTACATTCAACCCATGGCAGACCAAGAGCAGGTAGATAAATACCCCAGCTCCCTCACCCCTTGGGTGTCTGAGTTGCATGTCTACACTAGCCCCCAGAGATTTCCAGAGGGGTCAAGTGCTAGTTCACCCATTTTAGCAATGGACTTGAAACACACCTCCATTGGCTGGCTCCCTGGCCCTGTCCCACCACGGGTGCTTCCTGAGATCACCCCCCCATGTAAACCACCTGGGCTCAAATCCTTGTCCTCAGGGGCTGCCTTTGCGGAAGCCCAACCTGAGACAAATGGGGTGTCCTTCTCCACACTCTTAGATCCTTTATGATAATATGGTGTAATATTCACATTTTAGGTCTGCCTGTTGAATTTTAAGGCAACTGACCTTATTCCTTCTTTATGAGTTTTTTGCAATTTTTTTTCTCTGCTTGTCACTGTTCTTAATCCTAAGAATTAACCATTCAGGTGAAGAAGACTACACAAATGCCTTGCTTTGACCTTGAAATATCTTTGGGATTGTCCTCACAATTATGGCTATATATATCTGGCCATCATGTAGGTTTCTGTATTTCAGAGTCTTAAGTTATTGTTTATCCTAGTTGGGCCCCACGTTCTACATTTTTTTGAGAATAAACCTAGGGGCTGTCCTAGCTAATGTGTAAAAGTTGTAATTAGCTACTTGATAATTTTACATGTGGAGCAGGTTCCATTTGACTAAGGAAGACCTCAGTTTGTGAGCTGCGGATGTTACTGTGTGTCCTGTTGGCTTTAGGTGAGATGCCTACAAGCATTGTGATTTCCAGAAACTTCCATGAGTTTTACTTTATCCATCCACAAAGTGGGAATGGTTACTCTGACACATACTTACTGAGTACCTACTCTGAGCCAGCAGTGATTAGGTGTCAGAGAGACAGCAGTGGACAAAGAGACAGTGCCCAGGCTCCCTCTTTCTTTCCTGAGCATTGTCACGAGGTTCCAATTATATAATGAAAGTGACATCATTTAGGAAACTAAAATCCCCATGGAAATAGAGGAAAGGGTATGATGACCTTCAGCTCTTCATTGACCATTTCAGAACACTGTGCTGGTGTGGCTCTGTGGGGCGCACCCTCTGGCCTTTTGTGAAGGCCACTGGGCCCATGAATTAGAACCTTGTCTTGTTCTTAGATCCATTTTCTGACCACAGCAACTCTGGACACTCGAGAGGTAGCCAAAGCCTCATGTCACATCTTTCTTGAGTTCCAAGCCACTAGAAAGAGCCATCTGTGCTTGCTGTTTCCACATCCCAGTGACCCTCTGAGGTCCCGCTCTGTTGTGTCTTTGCATTTATCTTACATCATTTGTCCATGGCAGTCAAGGCCATCGGCCTCTCTTTCCTTTTTTGAAATTCTCTTTCTGCTTACCTTCTGTGACACCACTTCCCTTGCTCTTTTCCTTCCTTTCATGATCTTTTGCTGAATGCTTTGACTCTATCTGCTCTCTGAAGGAATGTTGAGTTTCCCACGGTTTCTTCTTCCATTCCCTTCTCTTTAGGAAACTGCATCCATACACATGCCATACTCTTCCCTATTTGCTTATGATTCTCCTGATGTTCTGTGTAGCTTAGCTGTCTGCCCTGTGGTGTCTGCACCCACATTACCCGGGCAGCACACTGCCCTGTGGATGGTCCACAGACACCTCAGATCCAACACGTCCTAAGCAGAAGCCACCATATTCTCCCCCGATGGGCCCTTCCGTCTCTGTTCTTTCTCCTGGCACTTCCATCCCCATGGTCAGCTCAGCCGGAGACCTCAGCCCTAGTCACGCATTCAGTGATCGACTTTCCCCTTGTTCATGCTCTCATCTCGTGTTTACTGAAATCTTGTTATGTGGGATTCACTGGCCCAGGCTCTGGGCGTGTTGTTGTGGTGTCTTAGCCTGGGTGACCCCGAGAAGCAGATCCTGAGCAGGTGTTCAGTGGCAGGTGGTGTATTTGGGAGGCGGTTCAGGGAAGTACTGGTCAAGGAGTAGATGCTGGTGGGTAGGTGCCAGTCACCCTGACTTAGTGGACCCAACCGTGCCCTTTTTTCCCCAAGTCCACGTTCAGTGAGATCACGTTGGTAGCTCGAAATTGGCCATGATGGGAATCTTTACACCATGGAAGTTGTCCAGTGGATACAAAACCAGGACTTTTTCACCTGGAGAGTTGGTTGTTCAACATTTCTCAGCATGTTATTGGGTGCAGGGAATTAAGACAGGGAAGGACAGCGGCCAATAAAGTGTGTTTTATCAGGAAAGTCACCTTGTAGACACCTGGAGAGTCATCCCAGTGGAGAAAACTGGATTCCAGTGTAGAACACACACTTCAGAGTCATCCCGCCGGAGCGTGAGGTGTTTATACACCACCTCCTCCTAGCTGTTGGCTGAGGGCTGCCGCTGTGGGACCCAGTAGGATCCAGGAGCCGAGGAAGCCCTTGGGAGCTAGGGGCAGGATGGTGAGCGACGGTGGTGAGAGGTCTAAGGGGTGTTGGCCGGACTGAGTGCTGATGGCTGAAGGTGCTGGGCACCCAGCCTGGGGAAAGGTGACACCCAGCTGTTAGTGATGCGTGGCTGTGATCTCTTTCTCCCCAGACCTTGACTTCATGGACCTCATCGGGCAAGACAGACAGTGGACCGTGGGGAGGAAGTTAATGCAGGTGAATGACTCGCTGACTTCAGAAGATGCAGGGCCGCGGAGCAGCAAGAACTGCACTGAACCAGGTAAGACAGTGGCTGCACTGGGGGCTTCGCGCCGCGGGCTGGGCTGCCGTTCCCTCTGGTGGAAGCCCAGGAAGAGCCGGATGCTGTGTTTTGCCTTTGAGTTCTAATCCAGAGAGACTCTGAGGATATTTAGGGGCAGGTGTCTAAGAAACTCAAAGGCAAGATCCCAGGGGACAATTCAAGTGTGTTTCTGCCTCTGTTTTCTTTCCCTCGGACGGTGGGGGAGAAGGTGAGTCAAGATACCGTTATCAAATGCGGATGCTGGTGCTACCCAGAGGGACACGGAGTCAGGAGCAGGATGGGTGAGGACGTTCTGTGGCGTCTTCGCTTTGATGCCTGGAATCCTCTCTGGCTGGTTGTTAATCGGGAGCCTTGTTTCTGTCACAGTAAAGGCACAGGTGTTGAACCAGATCCTCACCTGTGATGTTGAGCTCCTTGGAAGAAGTGAATGTTTATCAGCTATTATGTTTGATAGCTATTGTGCCTTTCCTCAGAACATTTTATGTCTGATGTTTCTGAACTTAAAGTGAAAACTAACATAGGGTGATGAAGAGGACTTGTAATGATGAGGACTCAGCTCAGGAAACGGCAGGTTCCCTCTGGACGGCTGAGGTCCTGCTCATTTAGACCAGGGGTCAGCAACCTTGTCCCGGGAAGGGCCAGAGAGCAATATTTTAGGCTTTGCAGACTCGTTACTGTGTCTATAGTATATTTTAAAAGATTTTTATAATCCTTTAAAAATTTAAAAACCATTCTTAGCTCGTGAGCTGTGGGATGTACCAGGGCTGTGGCCACTTTGTCAACCCTGACACGGAGTTCTCAGATCTTGTGGGGGGGGGCGGGTCTTCCTTCCCTGCCTGGCGGGGTCTTGGGTCTCAAGTGTGTGGTGAGCTCGACCACACAGTGATCCCACATGCCAAGGCCGGCCTCGTTTTGAGTGTCATCTTAGAAGGACATACACCATCTTCATTGCAGCCCAAAGAACCTTAGTCCTTGGAGTACAGAAGGTGAAATTGTGTGTCTGCGCTTTTTTGGGGAGGGTAGATAGAGGTTCCCTTTCCCACAGCTGGAAGAACTAAAAATAGATTACCCCCTCCCGGCCAAAAAACAACCTACAACCCTACATGATCTATATCCCTTAAGCTAGAGAATTTAAGGGTTCCTGTGGCTGTTATTAATGCTTGGAAGGAATACTCTTGGAAGTGAGTGAAGCATGTGGCAGCTGCGTGAGCTAGAAATGAAAACTGGGGACGGAGGTTTCAAGTGCCCCACTGTGTGTGCAGACAGAGCCATGTGTCTTCTGAGAGCTGGGCATGCAGGGGCCTGGCCTGAAGGGCAGGTCATTGCTGTGCCAGAAACCCTGTTTGCTGATCTGGTCTTACAGCCGAAGATTTGTCAACATCTCTGCAACTAGTAGGCAGGCGGTGACTGGGATGGCAGAGACAGGAGGTTGAGTACTAGGGGGCCCAGCCGTTGACTTAGGTGTACCTTCGTATGGGAAAGAATGGAGTCAGACAGATACAGTGCCCCGCTCTCGGGATTGGGGTCCAGCACTGCACAGGGCCAGTGGTGATGGAGGGCTTCTGTTTCCTGTAGTTGGGACTGTGTGTTGGGGAGGTGGAGCTGTCTCTCTGTGAGTGATGCCGCTTACTGTTTCAAGACGTGCCATTCTCAGAGTGACAGGTGTCAGAGAATCAAGCACGTGAAAGCCATCGCAAGAGAGGAATGACTCAACTCACAAGTGGAACAGAAGATGTCCAGGTTTCTAAAGAGAGCTCGAGCCCAGCCCCTGCGGGTGTTGGCAGGGAGGGCACAGGGCAAGGAGGAGAGGAAAGCCTCCAGGGGGACAATGGCGGGGGTCGAACAATAGCTCCTCGTGCTGCCATGTAAGGCAGTTCCAAGAGGAACAAGGACGCAGGAGGAGCATCCTTGCTTTCCTCATCTGTGGACCACGACCATGGGCACTGGGCTTGATTTCTGGGGTCCTTGACTCCAAACCAGATTCTACAGGGAAGATGATCATGCCTGAAACAAGGGTCCTGTTCAAATCCTAGCACATCAAGGGCCTGCCTGGAGCCTCTGTCCTGCATGAAGCCTGCTATGACCGTTCTGTTTTCTGAATGTTTTTGGTATAAAATATCTCTAACTACGCTGTCCAATATGGACATTCAGCGGTCCCTTAAGTTCAAATTAATTTAAATGAAATACAATTAAAAATTCAGATTCTCCCTTGCCCTGGCCACACATCAAATAGCCAGTGGCTGTTTGTGGTTCCTGGACAGCACAGAACATATAACAACATTTCTGCCATCGCAGAAAGGCCCATTGGACAGGCTGGTCTAGAATGTCCGTTTGTCTTTGGACGTATCTCCTGTCTTTCCAGCTCAGTTGCAAACATCTTGAGGACATAGAATGGATATGTAAATCCGAGAGCCCGTCTCTTACCTGGGTCTTGGGGTCACACTCACCTGGGTTTGAATCTTGGCTGAGAAGCTGAGGGCAAGATAGTCAGACTCTCTGAGCCTCTTTGTGCTTCTCTGTGAGATGGAGATGATCATTCTGACCTTTCGCGGCTGCTGTGAGGGTTGGGAGTGACGTCATCAGGTGTGCGTACCCAGCTTGGTGCTGCGGATGGAGGATCCACAGTGGAACCTCACTCCCGAATTTCCCACTGTCTGCTGGGGGCACCCGTCCCTCCATCACACGAGCATCAAGGAACTAAATACATTCTCCAGCCTCTCCTCTCTGGGATGGGCAGATGTGGCCTGTCTAGGTCAGTCCTCAGGCAACCCAGGCCCGAACAGTGGCCCACTGGGTGGAGAGGCTCAAGCACCATCTTGTAACAGAAGATCTCCCCATGTTGTTGAGCTCAGTGCCTCTGAGGAGCCCTCTGTTTCTATAAGAATGTCATCAGGTCATCGGGACTTCCCCGGTGGTCCAGTGGTTAAGGCTCCTCCTTCCAGTGCAGGGGGTGCGGGTTCGATCCCTGGTTGGGGGAGCTAAGATCCCACATGCCGCGTGATGAGGCCAAAAAAAATGAACGTCATCAAAACATTGTCACCCAGTTGCCTCGGTGCTCTTTCCAGAAAGCTGTCAGAAGTCTGCTTCTTACCCTTGACTGAACAAATCTTTTTTTTTTTTTTTTTTTTTTTTTTGCGGTACGCGGGCCTCTCACTGCTGTGGCCTCTCCCGTTGCAGAGCGCAGGCTCCGTACGCGCAGGCTCAGCGGCCATGGCTCAGGGGCCCAGCCGCTCCGCGGCACGTGGGATCTTCCCGGACCGGGGCACGAACCCGTGTCCCCTGCATCGGCAGGCGGACTCACAAGCACTGTGCCGCCAGGGAAGCCCTGAACAGATCTTTTATGAAGAAAGTTGAGAGCACTCAGAAGATCCTGATTTTGAGTTGAAACGGAACGGTATTCATCTTCTCTACCCCTAACCCACTGGAGGATGAGGGGACCAAGCTGGTGTGAGCCAAGGCCCGGCCACAAAACGTTGCCCAGCTGCCCTGAAGAGGCCGGAGCGCCCTGTCCATGGTGGGCGTTACCCGTACTGGAACGGTGTGGGGTTCTGCTCCCAGAGTCTCCTGTGTGGGGCTGGGAGGCGAACCATCGGGACAGCCTCTTTCCTGTTGGTGACGGTGTCGCCGAGCGGGGCGCGCTCACAGGGATGGTGTCAGGGCTCTGTGCCGAGGGCTGAGCGTTTACACGGGGACCCGCGCGTTTGGGGGCCAGGCTGGCCGTGGGAGCAACAGTGTCAGGGTCACAGATGGCAGTTAATTTGGCTCTTGTTGTAAAGTGTACCTAGTGCTCCTCTGATGTCACAGGGCTTCTCAGGCTGTGTTCTCGGAACCCCTGGCTGGAGATGCCGTGGGTGTGCGTGAGGTTGATTCGGAGGCTGGCGATGGGGTGGCCTGTGTTCTCGTCCTGAGAACGGTTGGGGGGTGGGGCTGGCTTGCTTCGCAGACGTTCATTTCCTCACTTGGGAAACAGACCTGGGACTACTTTATCCCATCTGTCCCTTCCATTGCACAACTGCAATTGTTTCAAGCGATTTCAAGAATAGGAATTCACAAAATCTTCCACCCCCAAGATGCCCAGCTCCACTTCCCTTAGTAAATTACTTCTTTACGTTCCCAGAATCCCATGTCCTACTGTCAGCCTCATTTTATCCTTCTCCCCTATCCATTTTCCTCCCCATCTCCATCTCCCTCTCCCTCTCTTTGATAATCAGGAGCCTGCGGGGCAGGGGCATTATTCAGTGGCAGTTCTGTCTTTGGTGGGTGTGGCAACCTTGAGATGGCTCACTCTTCATATGACAGCTGCCACTTTAAAGACATGTTGGCTGAGTAATATTCCGTTGTGTATATGTGCCACAGCTTCTTTATCTATTCATCTGTCGATGGACACTTATGTTGCTTCCATGTCCTGTCTGTTGTAAATAGAGCTGCAGTGAACATTGTGGTACATGACTCTTTTTGAATTATGGTTTTCTCAGGGTATATGCCCAGTAGTGGGACTGCTGGGTCATATGGTAGTTCTATTTTTAGTTTTTTAAGGAGCCTCCATACTGTTCTCCAGACATATGTATATGTATAACTGAGTCACTTTGTTTATAAAGCATAAGCTAACACACCATTGTAAAACAATTATACTCCAATAAAGATGTTTAAAAAAAAAAAAAAGACATGTTGGGTTTTTTGCGATTTTTTTTTTTAATGGCATTCTTCCCTTGCTCCTCCAAGACATGGTTTTGGTGAAAATTTGTAAGTTTTTCCTCCAGATCTGTATGAAAAAGACTGAGTTCCAGGCTCTAATTTTTCTGCCATCGTTCCAGCCCTCTGTGAATTTTTAAGGTTGTTTTCTTAGCCTGACACTGCGATTTCATCTCAAGCCTGGAAACATTGTCTTTTGGCAAATAACATTTGAAACTGTTTACTCAGATGACCTATTATGAGAAATTCAACTTTGAATAAATTCGATCCATGGAAAATTAAGTTAGCTAAATGTAATATTGAGGGTGGTACACAACTGTAGCAGAGATGGATTCTTGGGAATATTTATTGGTACACTTTGCTGAATTTTCTTTCTACACTTTGCAGTCTGTTTCCAGAAAAAAAATCTATCATCTTTTGGTTTTTAGTTCTTTGATATTTTAAGGAAATGAGCTTTTCCTCAGAGTGCCTCTTTCAAAGAAACTTGGGAAGAAGGAAGCTATTTAAAATGATAGCCTCTGGCGCGGGCTTCGCTCTGAGATCACTGTATTTTCTTTTCTTTCTTTCTTTCTTTTTTAAAAAAATTTTATTGGAGTATAGTTGATTTACAACATTTTGTTAGTTTCAGGTGTACAGCAAAGTGATTCACTTATACATATATTCATTCTTTTTCAGATTCTTTTCTCATATAGGTTATCACAGAATATTGAGTATAGTTCCCTATGCTATAGAGTAGATCCTTTTTGGTTATGTATTTTATATTTAGTAGTGTGTGTATGTTAACCCCAAACTCCTGATTTATCCCTCCCCCCATGTTTCCCCTTTGGTAACCATACGTTTGTTTTCGAGATCTGTAAGTCTGTTTCTGTTTTCATTTTCTTCTGATAAAGTGCTTGGCTCCCTCCCTCTGCCTGGCTTGTAGGGTTTGAGGTCTCTGGGGATGGGGAAGCCACCCTGAGCCTTTGCTGCAGGACAGAGAGGCTGGTGGGCACTCGCCCCACGGGGCTGTGCAGGAATGTTTACTGGATCAGGTGGTTGTTTACTGGAGTGGCCAGAAACCGCACAATCTAAGAGTCACATGTGACCTGTCCTAGAGGAGGAAAGTCAGAGGTGGGGATGAGAGAAGCAATACGGGGTGAGTCCAATGGTAAGTGTGGACCATGAACAGAACCTGGAGGCCAGGCTCGGAGTGGCAAACATGCGCAGGCTGGTCCAGGTACAGGTTGTGAACAAAGGCAGGGTTGGCATCCTGCTGTTCTTGAGTTTAAACCATAACATCAGGGTCAGCTGGTTTAATACCACGGGGCTGGGCATGACCAATCTACAGAGCACTAAAGGTCCAAATCTCTCACCTTTTGCATGAAAAAAATGAGACCCAGAGGGCATAAATGACCCCCAACTGTCCCCCATGGATAATCAATGCATATCAAAATAATTATCTAGAAAATCTGATCTTTGCATGATCTAGAGGAACACAGTCCTGTAGAAATATAATGCAAACTACAGATTTAATTTTAAAATTCCTAGTAGCTACATTAAATACTTGAAAAGAAACAGGTGAAGTTAATTTTAATACTATATTTGATTTAACCAAATATTTCCAGAATATTAGGAATGACAATTTTCATTCACCTCCGTGTTTTATCCCTGGGTTCGAACCCAGGAAACAGCTAGGTTTTTTTTTTTAAGTTTTAAAATGTTTACTTTATTGTACTAGCTCACATAACTTTCACTAATTTCTCTCTGCAGTTGTAATTTTCATAATGATTCAAATAATTGCTGTTGACATTCTTAAGTGGAACACCTTAGAAACTCATTGAGATCAGGTTTTTTCATCTGTGTCAGATTCTTTACTGGATTAGGGTTATTGTAGCTGCTGTAACAAGTAAGTCCTTTAGACCTTGGGGTAATATAAAAGAAGTTTCTTTCTTTCTCATGTGAAGTTCTGGTCTGTGCGTGGCCTTGTTGCTAGATGTGGTCCGTGGACTCTGGAACCTTCCATTTTGAGGCTCCCTGTCCTCACACTTGGTTTCTAAGATCACTGTGCTTCTCTGCTTTAAGGGGAAAGAACCAGGAGGGCTGTGCATAGCTGAGTTTTATGGACCAGACCCTCCCTCCCGCTCACATTCCGTTGGTCAGGACTCAGTCCATGACCACTTCTAACTGTAAGGGAACCTGGGACATGGATTTTAGCCTAGTGCCCTGGAAGAAGAGAAAGCAGTTTTTCCCCCCAGACTTCTTTCGTATTGAAAAAACAAATGTCTCAATTTTCCTTTATGCCTATCTTATTTCAAAATCAGTATACCGCCTGTATAGAGAAATCGTAACCCAAACTTACATCTTATGAGTCTGGCCTAGCCCTTGGTTTAAGCTTCATGATTCTCACCTGGTCAGGTGACACAGTTCGATTCTCTTTTCACCTTGAGAAGATCACAAGTCAGGTAGAAATTGTCCCAGTTGTGTCTGTTTGCAAATTGCATCTTTTCTTTGTAAATCCAAGGAGCCTAGGAAAAACAGTGAGTGTTTGAGAATGCGTGAAGTCATTGGCGGTAATGTGGAAAGAGCTTGGGTTCCAGAGTAAATCCTAAATCTCAGTTTTGTCACTTTCGACCTGTGTGATGCCAGGCGAATTTCCTAAATTCTTTGAACCTCATTTCCGCCATCTGTAAAATGCAGATTAAGATGCCAGCGCATGAAGTGACGTAAGCTTCGTAAAACAGCAAAACCTCAATCATAGTAGGTGCTTAATAAATCGTGGCTACGTTATCTTTGTTGCCAGAAGGATCCTTGGGGGTCTTGTTTAAGAGAAGAATAAATGTTCATCCTCTAAAAATGCTTGAAAACCCCTGGTCTGGACTAACCCCTTGTTCCAGAGTGTCTGGGTGTCCAGACCACCTGTCCAATCTTCCTTGCACCTTGGAATTGCTTCCCTTTGGGTCAGAGTGACGCATTCATGCGGGGTCGGCTGCAGGTGAGCGTGTGGTGACAGTGAACACACCTGTGTGTGGAGGCCACAGGCAATGGAATGGGGGGGGCTGGGGACACCCACCATGGGGTCAGCTCAAGCATCAGCCAGCTCCTGGCCCCACAGCTCTCCTTGGCTGCACCCTTGTGGTCTCTGACAGCAATGGCCACTTCTTCCTTGTGGCCAAGGGGCAAATGCGGCCCTGGGTGCGTCTCCAGCCCTCTGGGGTTCATTCTTGCCTGGTCCCCACTCCTGAACTGCTTCTGCAGCAGCACCATGCCTGGCGTGACTGGGGGCTCTTTCCTTGAATTACGCATTTGGAATTTATCTTGTTCCACAGGTAATCTCGTTTCACTGATGATGCCAGGACCGAGGTCTAGAGGTGTGAAGGGGCGTCTCTAGGGTCCACCTCTGGCTGGCAGCAGAGCGAGGACCAGCACTTGCATTTCCTACCTTTTCTGGCCTCTTGCCCCAAGGCTGGGCTGTGTCCCCTCGCCTTTTTATGAGCAGAGTCAGCCTGAAGTCACATCTGCATATGGGGGTCCCCAGGAGGGCACCACTCTGTCCTCATCTGAGTGCTCTCAACTGCCTGAGGGCAGCGGTTCTCAAAGTGGGGCAGACCAGTGCCAGCAGCAGCCCTGGGAGCTTGTCAGAAATGCCCCTTCCTGGGCGCCACCTGAGCCCTGCAGGTCAGAACCTCTGGGGAGGGGACCCAGCCATCCGGATTTCCTAGGCTCCTGTGGTGTGTCATGTGCACTGCGTTGTGAGGAACCCCGAGGAGACTTCCAGTCCAGGCCCCACCCCAGGCCAAGGAAACCCGAGTCTCTGGGACTGGGAGCCAGGCACCAGTGGTTGGAAAGCTGCCAGTGATGCCAGGGTGCAGCCGAGGCTGAGAGCACGGCCTGAGACCCCCTGCACGCCCTGGACAGCTCTGGTCAGCCAGCCCTGGGAGTCTGGCCAAGGGCAGGGTAGCTGGGCCTCATCTCCTCCTGCCCCTCAACAAACAAACTAACAAACAAACAAACAGAGGGATGGTGTCTGCCACATTTAAGGAACCAGGCATGTCTTGCTGGGGGCTCCTCATCCATTCAGCATTTCTCGTGAGTCACACGGATAGTCATTCATTTGGAGACTCCATCTCGGGGGTCCCTGGGTTTTCTAAGATTTCTTCCCCTGAGAAACACCAGGGTGGAGTTTTACTTGGCAGTGTTTTAAAATGTGTGTTCTAAGAGGGAAGTTTATAGCAATACAATCCTACCTCAAGAAGCAAGAAAAATCTCAAATAAACAATCTAACTTTACACCTAAAGGAACTAGAGAAAGAAGAACAAACAAAACCCAAAGTTAGTAGAAGGAAAGTAAGCATAAAGATCAGAGCAGAAATAAATGAAATAGAAACAAAGAAAACAATAGCACAGTTCAATAAAACTAAAAGCTGGTTCTTTGAGAAGATAAACAAAATTGATAAACCTTCAGCCAGGCTAATCAAGAAAAAGAGGGAGAGGACTCAAATCAATAAAATTAGAAATGAAAAAGGAGAAGTTACAACGGACACTGCAGAAATACAAAGCATCCTAAGAGACTACTACAAGCAACTCTATGCCAAAAAAATGGACAACCTGGAAGAAATG
>NC_041227.1:45186491-45188154 GCF_002837175.3 Physeter macrocephalus | reverse complement strand
GAATTCTATCAAACATTTAGAGAAGAGCTAACACCCATCCTTCTCAAACTCCTCCAAAAAATTTCAGGGGAAGGAACACTCCCAAACTCATTCTACAAGGCCACCATCACCCTGATACCAAAACCAGACAGAGATACTATAAAAAAAGAAAATTACAGACCTATATCACTGATGAATATAGATGCAAAAATCCTCAACAAAATACTAGCAAACAGAATCCAACAACACATTAAAAGGATCATACATCCAGGGATGCAAGGATTCTTCAGTATGCGCAAATCAATCAGTGTGATACACCATTATAACAAATTGAAGAATAAAAACCATATGATCATTTCAATAGATGCAGAAAAAGCTTTTGACAAGATTCAACACCCATTTATGATAAAAACTCTCCAGAATGTGGGCACAGGGGGAACCTACCTCAACATAATAAAGGCCGTATACGACAAACCCACAGCAAACATCATTCTTAGTGGTGAAAACTGAAAGCATTTCCTCTAAGATCTGGAGCAAGACAAGGATGTCCACTCTCACCAATATTATTCAGCATAGTTTTGGAAGTCCCAGCCACGGCAATCAGAGAAGAAAAAGAAATAAAAGGAATACAAATTGGAAAAGAAGAAGTAAAATTGTCACTGTCTGCAGATGACATGATACTATACATAGAGAATCCTAAAGATGCCACCAGAAAACTACTAGAGCTAATCAGTGAATTTGGTAAAGTTGCAGGATACAAAATTAATGCACAGAAATCTCTCGCATTCCTATATACTAACAATGAAAGATCAGAAAGAGAAATTAAGGAAATAATCCCATTCAGCATTGCAATAAAAAGAATAATATACCTAGGAATAAATCTATCTAAGGAGGCAAAAGACCTGTACTCAGAAAACTTTAAGGCACTGATGAAAGAAATCAAAGATGACACAAACAGATGGAGAGGTATACCATGTTCTTGGATTGGAAGAATCAATATTGTGAAAATGACTATACTACCCAAAGCAATCTACAGATTCAGTGCAATCCCTTTCAAATTACCAATGACATTTTTTACAGAACTAGAAGAAACAATCTTAAAATTTGTATGGAGACACAAAAGAATAGCCAAAGCAATCTTGAGGGAAAAAAATGGAGCTGGAGGAATCACACCCTGACTTCAGATTATACTATAAAGCTACAGTAATCAAGACAATATGTTACTGGCACAAAAAACAGAAATATAGATCAATGGAACAGGATAGAAAGCCCAGAGATAAACACATGCACCTATGGTCAACTAATCTATGACAAAGGAGGCAAGGATATACAATGGAGAAAAGACAGTCTCTTCAATAAGTGGTGCTGGGAAAACTGGACAGCTATTCGAGGAAAACATAGGAAGAACGCTCTTTGACATAAATCACTCTTTGACCCACCTCCTAGAGTAATGGAAACAAAAACAAAAATAAATAAATGGGACCTAATGAAACTTTAAAAGCATTGGAAAGCAAAGGAACTATAAACAAGATGAAAAGACAACCCTCAGAATGGGAGAAAATATTTGCAAATGAATCAATGGACAAAGGATTAATCTCCAAAATATATAAACAGCTCATGCAGCTCAATATTAAGAAAGCAAACAACCCAATCCAAAAATGGGCAGAAGACCTAAATAGACATT
>NC_041227.1:45178663-45186257 GCF_002837175.3 Physeter macrocephalus | reverse complement strand
AATGTAAATTGATACAACCACTATGGAAAACAGTATGGAGGTTCCTTAAAAAACTAAAAATAGAATTACCATATGACCCAGCAATCCCACCACTGGGCATATACCCAGAGAAAACCATAATTCAAAAAGACACATGCACCCCAATGTTTATTGCAGCACTATTTACAATAGCCAGGACATGGAAGCAACTTAAATGCCCATCAACAGACGAATGGATAAAGAAGATGTGGTACATTTATACAATGAACTATTACTCTGCCATAAAAAGGAATGAAACTGGGTCATTTGTAGAGAAGTGGATGGACCTAGAGACTGTCATACAGAGTGAAGTAAGTCAGAAAGAGAAAAACAAATATCATATATTAACACATATATGTGGAATCTAGAAAAATGGTACAGGTGAACCAGTTTGCAAGGCAGACCTAGACAGATGTAAAGAACGAACGTATGGACACCAAGGGGGGAAAGTTGGGGGGTGGTGGTGATGGGATGAATTGGGAGATTGGGATTGACATATATATACTAATATGTATAAAATAGATAACTAATAAGAACCTGCTGTATAAAAAAAATAAATAAAATAAAATTCAAAAGAAATAAAAGAAAAGAAAATGTGTGTCTATGAGGGTCAGGAGGGAATGTCTCTGCCAGGTCCTTAAGTGGCTCTGACCTTGCCTTCCTCACCCGGAGCCTCCCCAGCTCCCTCCCTCCTTAGCAGGGGCTGACCCAGGGGTAGGGCTGACCCACAGGCAACCGTGGGCCTGAGGGCAGGGCCTCGGGACACAGACTACCTCTCCCTGTAGCCCTCCCATCCTGATCTGGACACCCTCAGGCCTGGGATGGCCTCTGGGAGCTTTGGGGTAGGAGGTGGCCCAGGGAGGGCCCAGCCTCTCTCCCCAGAGGCTCCCAGCAGCCTCTCAGGCCTCAGACTTTTTAAACAGGCTCCCAGGAACAACCTGCAGTGTGGCCGAGGGATGGGGGATGGTGTGTCGGAGTTAACCCGCTGAGTATGGTTCCCACTGACTGCACACTTGGGCGTCAGGCAGTAGCCTGTTTCTTCCTCCACCTGCGGGCTCCCCATGGCCACCCACCAGTTTGCATCCCCCGGGACTGGCCTGGGATGACAAGGTTCCCTTCCCACCTTGGAGAGGAAGGTTAAATGAGTCCACGTCTGGGTTATCATACTGGCGCTTCTGAGGTTCCTGATATAGTGTGAAACCATTAGTGTGGCTGAAATTTCTATCAGAGAACAATAAAATCCCTGAATTAAAGATTAGCAGCCTTTTTTAGAAGCTTACTCAGAACGAAGTGGATGTGAGCCCAGCCCAGTGGCTTGTCCATCCCGGCCAAGACCTTGCACCCCAGCCCTGAGCGTGCAGCGGGATCTCAGGGCTCATGCCACTGGGGTCGGGGATGCTGGGCTGAGGAAGGGAGGAGAACAGGCTGCAGACCAGTGGGTCAGGCCATGCTGGCAGGAGCATGGGAAGAGGGTCTAAGGTCACTAAATAGGCACTCAGAGTACCCACCCTGCCTCAGCGTCATTGTGAGAACCAGAAGGTAAGGGATACCCACGTTCTGTAAGCATAAAGTACCTCTGGGTGGAGTTAGGGATGTGGTCGAGGGTCCTACAGACCCGGAGAGGAGTCCTGCTTTGACATCCATGGGCTGTGGGGCCCTGGACCAGTCATTTAACTTCTCCAAGCCTGGGTTTCCTCCCCTGCGAAGTGGGGATAATTCATGGCACAAACAGAAAGGGTTGCCACGGAGAGTCAATGGAATAAAGTGTGTGAAGAACTTAACACAAAGCAAATACCCGACTGTGAACGGATGCCCATTTCTAGAGCACCCACCGTGTGCTCAGTGGTCCCACACACAGAGACTCAGTTAGTCATGCATAGGAGGATGTGGTTATTACTCAGGCACTGATTAGGGCATGGGGACTTCTCCTCTAGGAGGAGAGTAAAGTCAATCTGGCCTGTACTAATATTGTAATACCTAGGTGGAAAGTAAAAATATTCTTAATTTTTACAGCATACGTGTTGGGCACATGAACAGCCTGTTAGTAGCATCAGCCTCTGCCTCCCAGGGGACCTTTCTTGGGGAATGGGAATTCCACTTATGCTGTAATCTTGTTGACTGCCCTGGGAAAATCCATAGAAAAGTCACCAATGATGGGAATTTGGGTCTTAAGACTGAGTATGCAAGGTTGGGTGTGTAGAGTGGATATCAGCGGATGGAGGAAGAAGAAGTAAAGGGCGGTGAGAAGGTGGGAAAGCAGCTGGGCTTGTTCTGTGCTCAGTTCTCTCCCCTTTCACCATGGTGGGTTTGCCCTTTGGACAAGCCTTAAGTCACCTCATCCAAAACAAGGTGATCTGTGTCCCACGGGCAACTGTCCTTCCGTATTCCAGAAACATAAAGTTTCCCTACTGCCTGCACCATTTAACCACAAATACTAGACCAATTCATTAAGTTAAATTATAATTTAGTACTGAATTTAAAGGAAGGAAAGATGTAACACAGCGGTACCCATCCTCTGCCAGGTGTTTTTTATCATTGACACTAATTTCACGCAGAACCTTAGCCTCTTTGCAGGAATCATTGTTTGAGGCTCACAGAAGGATGTTTCCTTTTATGGGGGCCAGGACAAATAATGTGGTGCCTGGTGGATCTGCTTAGCGGTTCCCAAGTGTACACAGTCTCTCAGTAGTAGCTGTTATGAATCTAGAATTATTGTCTTTTCAACGCCACAATGTCATCTGCTGTTAAAATTTTGCATCCTCTCTCTCCCCATCCGATCTCAAGAATCTTGCCTTTAGGTAGTTTTTTCCCTCACTCCAACATTTTATTATGAAAATTTGCAAACATACAGAGAAATTGAAAGAATTTTACAGTGAACACCCACAGACTCAGCACCTAAGTTCTGTAATTTGCATTTCACTCTACTGGCTTTATCATGTTTATTCATCTCTCCAACCCTGTATCCATCCATGAAGCCATCCTATTTTCTTTTAGTGAATTTTAAAGTAATTTGCAGAAATAGATGCACGCCGTCTCACATAGGTTTAGCATGTGTGTCATTAACTAGAGTTTATGATTTATTTACCCCTCTTTTTGGGTAACATTTATACACAGTGAAGTTTACAAGTCCTAAGTGTACCACCAATGAGTGATGACATATGCAAACTCCTGTGCCCAGCTTCCACCAAGACATAAGACATACCATCATTCCAGGAAGTTTCCTCATGTCCCTTTTCAGGAAATCCCCAGCCCAGCCCACCCCAACACAACCACTCTTCTGATTTCTATTACCATAGATTAGTTTGTGCCTGTTCTACAACTTTCTATACATGAATCATACACTATGTGCTCTTTGATGTAAGGCTTCTTAAGCAGCACGCTGTTTTTGAGATTCATCCGTGTTTCTGTGTGTAGCTGTGTCCTTGACTATGCATGTACACACACGTACACACCATGCAGATAGACATGTATGCATATAGATTACACATACACATGTGACACACTTTCCACACAAATGTTAATATGTTGGGTGCATTTCTCTCCAGGAAGTGCCTTGTAGGATTTTTGGTCACTTTTTTTAGATACTTATTTTAGGTCCACTTTCAAAGAGACTTTTGTGATGTCTGGCAAATTAGTAAGAGCTTCAGTTGGCCAGGGGAGGTTAGTTATTGACAGGGCCAGTCGTCCCTAATGTCTCCTCTCACTTCCCTCTGGAGCAGAACCATGAACTGGACTCTGCAACCTTGTGGTTGTAAGAAGGGAAGTGGAGGAGGGGGAGGGGAGGGGCCATCTCCCTCATCCTTAAGGCCTTATAACCTCTCCACAGGCAACACTGTACATTCAGTTATTCAGTGATAACAGGAGGTGGGCGAAGAAGGGCCATGAAGGTCCACAAAACGGTCTGATTCATTGAGTCAACAGCCATGCGTGTTCTGCTGTGGAAGCTGCTTCCCGGGGGCCGGCGTGGCATCCTTCCCCGCTGGAGCTGGGCATGCTCCTCATCACAAACAGCCTCAGAGAGAGAAAGGGTTCCCTCTCTAAGCACCTGCACAGGGAACTAGATGCCTGGTTAGGGAAGGGGACCGGCCCCGCACTCAAGTGGGAAATGTGTGGATGTTAGGGTCTTTGGAAAGGCCGAGAGCCTTGTTTTCCCAGACAAGCTCTGTCCCAGCAGAACCCTCTGTTGGCCTGGATCTTCATTTGTCTCTTGGTGTTCCTTGTTTATTTGTCATTTCCTGACACACAAGTTGACTTGGAGTAGGTCCTCTGAGATGCACACATGACTATCCAGTGATGGCATACTCTGCGCAATCATTCATTTCTTGCTGTAACCATCAAATACCTTGACTCAGTTCTGGTTCTCTTAGAAGCAGGTGCTGAGGCAAGGGTTTTGGGTGCATGTAGTTCATTTGGGAAATGAGCCCAGGAAACACCTGGGAGCAGGGAGTGGGGAAGTGAGACAGGGAAGGAAGGGCAGGGTGGCCAGTGCCTGGCATGTCATCAGCCAGTTACCACTGTGGCCAATGGGGTTAGTGACCTGGGATAGAGTGTAGAAGACACCTCGATGTTCTCCCACCCAGGGGTGAGGGAGCCGGGGTATTGATACACTGGCTTCTTTCAGTCACTGGTTGAGGGATGTTCCCAGGTGCAGTGATGCCCTGGTACACCCAACCTGCCCCTTGCACAGGTGGAGCAGCGCCCAGGAGCAGAGACAGCCCCAGGGGAAGGAGGGCAGGTGCTGGCAGTTAGAAGTTGGACCAGTGAGCACCCAAGAGCTAAGGAGATGGAAGGTGAGCAGGGCAGCAACAGCGATTGCTAAACACCTACTTTCCTGTTTCCAAGGGCATGGTTTCATGTTGTTGAACAGGTTGGAAAGCTTGTCCTAACCCAGCAAGGGCAAGTAGTGGTACTTTGCACTTCCTCTGTGTGTGCATGGGTTTGTCTTGCTAGGAGAAGCCCTTGGATTCATCCTATTCATTTTTACTGTTTCATAATGTGTTTGTACAAGTGCTGACTGCTTGCCAGGCCCTACTGCCACAAGCAGTAGCTTAGGTGGACCCAGTAGGGAGCCTTTCAGGCCTGGCCGAGAGCAGAGGGCTTTCGAGAAAAGCAGGAGACATCCTTCCTTTCATCATTCATCTGACTGCCTCCGTGCCTGCGTTGGCCTTCGGGGGACCTCAGGGAAACTCAGGACATGTCAAAATTGAGAAAAGGGGAAACCAAGAAATCCTACTTAAGCTCCTTCTGCAGGAAAACAGAGCCTTTGCCCACCAGGCAGATCTTTTCCTTTTGCAATCAACCAAAATAAAAGAATTCTTTCTAGAAGTGTTGCTGGGGCCTGAGTGCTGGAACTTATGTAAACTCAGGGTCGAGACTGAATGTGAATCCTGAATGGAAATTGGGAAATGTGCTGTCACTGTGCACATGTGGCCCGTCCTTCGCTCTCTGGCATATGTATTATTTTAGGGGCATTCACTGGCTTTTCTGGCTTCAGAGTCAGAAGCCAATGTATCCATATCCCCAGGTAACCATTTAATCCCTCACTGGGTTCTATCTTGTGTGAAATGGAATCCATACTTTGCACAAAATCATCTTTCAACGCGACTTGATATGTTTAAAGTGGGGAACCCTGTAGCCCTGGTATTTGGGTCCTACGTGCTTTCATATTCCTAGAGGCCCCCAAAGGTGGGACTTCCATTGGCTTCCAAAAAAATACATCCAACTGAGTGATGTTCTTCACCCCAAAGCCTGGCACAATGAGAGGTAATTCTCACCTGGAATTTGAGGTGTCTAGGTCCTTCGAAGGCTGAGAAATGTTGCTTGTAGCCCCCGAGGAGGAAGGACTGTACCGTATGGTGTTTCGAAACATGCCCGCAGGTGCTCTGATGTGTCTTTCAACATGAAATAGGCCTTATTCTCCTCCTCTTGAATACGACTGGCCTCCGTGATTCACTTCTAACAGATGGACTGTGGCAGAAGCTCTGTGATCTCCAAAGCTGGGTCATCAAAGGCAATAGAGTTTCCACCCAGCTCTTTGTCTTGGGATGGTGGCTCTTGGAACCTGGCCGCCATGCTGGGAGGAGCGCAGGCATCATCGAGGCCATGGGCAGGTGCTCCAGCTGACGGCCCCGTCGAGGGCCTTGCCGATATCGGACAGCCAGCATTGACACCAAGACATGAATGGAGACACCCTCTAGATGACCCCAGCCTCCATCAGATGCAGACACACAAGACCCCCCTGAGGGAGAACTGCCTAACTGAGCCCAGTCACCCCAGAACCAGGAAACATAATAATAAATGGTTCTTGCTGTTTTAAACTGCCAGTTTGGGCTGGTTTATTATGTAGTCATAGTGACTGGTACCCGCATCACTCTCGGTCATTATGCTGAAGAACTCCTGCTGGAGAACTTCTCCGCTGTTGATCACCTACTTCTTTTGTCTGGTGCATTGACTCACTTCTTGCTCCCGTGGATCGTGTCTTGGTGTCTGGGGGGAAGGAGACAAGGACGGGCGTGTTTCTCGGATTCCCCGAGTCACCAGCTGGCCACCAGCTTGGCGACCTCGAGGCGGCATGAGGTTTCCAGCTGTTCCGACCTCAGCAAGTTGGGGGTCAAGGGCCTGGTTTGAGTCTGGCTGCAGGGGGGTGCAGCAGCTGCTGTCTGTCTCCATCACTCGAGATCACAGCAGTGGCGGCTGCCGTGGGGAAGCACTCCTCTGTGTCGTCCCGGAGCTCTGGCCTCCTGGGCTGGCTCTGCACACCTAACTGGCTTTTGTGTGTTGACTTCCATGATTTGGCCTCTGCTTGGGGAGCAGCCGGCTGGAGGGTGTGCAGCAGTGGGGCTCCACGGCCCCATCCAGTGCTTCAGGCCTGTGGAGTGCGGGTCCTCATGCATCCAGCCACGGGGCTTCTCTCTCATGTCCCCCCGCCGTGCACCTCTCCTAGTTCAGCCCAGGAATGGCTCCCCCATTTCTTCAGTGTCTTGGGGAGAAATGTGAAAATGCATGGGAGAGAACGTTGACAGTCTTGCAAAGGTGTTGCCACAAACAGAAGGTACTACTGAGGGATTAATAAGCAGGTCCTGGGTCGGGCAGGAGAGGCACACCTGCGCGGCTGCTTTATCTGCTCTGGAAACCGTTAAGTTAGAGTCACAAACTCTCAATGCTCAGAGACTCTGAAAAATCACGTGGCCCAGCAGCCCATATAAGGCCTGAGTTCCCTTTGCAGCATCCCTGGAAAGTGGTCCTCTGTCGTATCCTCACATGTCCCCAGTGACGGGGAGCTCACTCCCCTCCTCCTGTGAGACTCCTTTTATTCCCTGGGCAACAGTGATAATTACAGTTGTCTTCCTTGTGTTGAACCAGAGCCATCTTCCTTTTAGTCATTCTGAGTTCTAAAAAATAAATCATATTCCTGTTCCGCATGGCATACCTGTAGGGTCAGCTTCAGGTCTTCCTTGTTTGGGTTTCCCTCCCTTCAGTTTTTTAGCTGCCCCCATCCTGCCCCCAGCCCCTGTGTGACAGGAGACCCCCCCCCCCCGCCACTAACCTGGTTTCCTTCTGGCCAAACATTAATTTC
>NC_041227.1:45136844-45178480 GCF_002837175.3 Physeter macrocephalus | reverse complement strand
CCACTATCCTGGTTGCCTTCGGGCCAAACATTAATCTCCTCTTCAACTCTTAAAAGTTATGCTTGAACAACACGTGAAGAAGTTGAACCTGATTCAGTCACGCTCAGGTGTTGGATATAATTATTTCAGATGCAAACCCAGCATGCCTGAGCTAGGGTTTAAAGCCATAGATTCTTTCCAGGGACAAGGGAAAGGGACCGGGCATTTGTCAGGCACCTCCTTGGAGTCAGGGCTGGGCTAAGTGTTCTACCTGCAGTGTCTCTGTAATGGTCCTACCATGCCCATGAGTCAGGTATCCCTTGGGCAGCGGGGGGAGGGTGGCAGAGCTGGAGTGAAACCCACCACGTCCAGGTGCCCCTTCCAAGCACCTGGGCTCTTCCCGGTGCTGAACTCCAGCTGGGAATGTCGTGTTGATGCATCATTTCCACACGTGCCTGTCCTCGCCTGAGAGAGGTAAACGCTGTGTGGGCAGGCAGCCGGGCTGTCTTGTTCACTGTTATATCCCCAGTGTCTAGAGTATTCCCTGAATGTCTCAAATATTTGCTGATGTTAATTCTTAGTTGAACAAATGATTGAATGAATGAATGGATCCTTGGAACTTCTTTGTGACGGTTGTTTTTTTGTTTTTTTTTTTTTACATTTTATTTTGAAAGAACAAAAATTTTAAAACTCTAAGGGAAAATATAACAAATTCCAACGTATTTGCTCTGGGAATGAATAAATGTTAATATTATTTGCTTTCAGTCTTTTTCCATTTATAAGAAATAAAACATTGCAGACCAGGTGGACACTCTCTTTATTCACCTCCTCCAGACTTCCACCTTCAGAAACAACCATCAACCTTCTTTTGGTTGACCCATGTTTAATTTTTTGCCTCGTGTATTAGTACATATGGGCAATAAATAATATTGTTTGGTGTGCTTTCAAATTTACATAAATGTTATTTTACTAGACTAGTAGTCTGAGATGTTTTTTCCATAAATATATTTTTGGGATCTCTGTGTACGCAGTAGTTCATTCATTTGAACTGCTGTCTTGTTTTCCATCATATGACTCTGTTGCCATTTATTTGTCCATTCCCCGGTATTACAGATGTGCGTTGTTTTCAGGTCCCTGCAGGCGGTAATTAATATTCTCCTCACCCTAAGTTTCAGAAAAGGGACCTTAGAGCCAGCAGTTAAGTGACCCGTCTAAGGCGTCACGGTTTTAACAGGCACTAGAGGCAGAGAATGAACCAGACTTGTCTTCCGTCTCAGGCAGTGGTCTCTCTCACGGTTCCACAGCTGTGTCCCTTCAGGAAAGGAGATGACAAAGTTGAAGGAAGTGAAAGAAAAGCTCCAGAGAGGAAATGACCATTTTTAGAGAATAGTGTAAATGTTTGATGCCAAACGAGGTCACCCCACGTATTTCAAGGCAGAGAACTGACCTTTGTGTGGTAGGAGGGTTGCCCCGGACTGGGGATCTTGTCTGTACCCTCCAGGGTGGCTTCCTGGGCAAAGAAGACAGGATGAGTGTTACCACCACCTTGAAGCCGGCCCGCATTTCACTAAAACAGCAAGAGGCCCAGGTGACTTCTGTCTCCCAGCTCAGAGGGTCCCTGAGGGACCCCTCGGTCTTGGGGGGCCCCATCCTTTTCTCCATTTCAACTGACTATAGTGTCACCATAGAGCAGGTTTTGGAACCAGTTAACTTAAAGAGAAACTAATCATGTCTCTCCTCATTGCCCGTTAAAAACGAGGGCTTTGAAAACACTCCTGAAGTTTTACAAATTTACCAAAAGACGGTCGCGTTTCTGAGACAGTAATGACCTTCTTTTCCCTCCTTGAGGATGGCATCACGGCCTTGAAGCCACCTGGCTCGGTTACTCGCTTTGGAGAGGTCCCGGGGCCATTTTCGTAACTTCCTGGAATTTCAGTCTCCTTTGTCTTTCAGTGCAGATGCTGTTGATAACCACCTCCCTGCCAGACCAAATGGACCAGGAATGTGAGCCTCAGGGTTCCTCACTCGCTGGGGCCCTGCCAAGATCTTCTATCTTAAGTTTTATTCATAATTTGATACGCTTTTTTATAAAGAGGTTCCCCCAAATTGTGTAAGCTTCGGCCCCAGAAGCCCTGGACCCGCCTCCTCGCATATAGGTTGCTGTCAAGACGCCTGTTGCATAATTAGTGCACAGTAATTGTGAGCCGTTGTTGGGATAATTATTTAATGAATAGTGTGTGCCGTGAGTGTAACCCCATTCCTGGAACTGGATCGGGGCTCAGTTAGTGGCAGCTTTGGTTCGTCTGTTCTCAAGTTCTGCAGAGTTCGGCTTTCCTAGGGTCTCCATCTTTGAGGACTATGTGAGAAGTACCAGAGTTACTTTCTCAGGCCTCTGCCACAAATCCTCTGTGATAGGATAGATGAAAATCCTTTCATTCCTTAAGAGTTTCCCGCCTGTTTTCTCTCTTCTTTTCTCCATCCTCTGGCTCACCTGCGGGGTCCAGTTGACCCTGCGCCCCACGGGGAGGCAAGCAGACAGCTAGACAGGAACACCAAGAGGCTGAGTGTCTTCTTCTTCTGTGCTTTTTTCTCTTCTTAAAAGAACATGAGTATGGCAATGCCTCATTTAAAAGCTAATGGCAAAACATTTTGCAGGAAAAAAAAAATTTCTGAAGAATGCCAATTACCCAACAAAAGAGTGTTTTTGGAGAGGATGGGATTGTCAAGGAGGGTGCAGTAGTAATGAAAAGTTTATTCTCGGGCATCCTCGGTGCCTTGGCTACTTAACGAATCCACACCCTGCAAACTTGGACCAGGATCTTTGGGCCCCAACTGAATTTTAAGACCTGATGAGTTATTTTTCTCTTTACTTCTTGAATGCAATGTGACAGTTGTGTTTCTAAATTTAACTCTTCCTGTTTTGGTTGCTTGCAATATTTGTTCACAGAAGACCTGTGTGGGATGAGAGCAGCTCTCCATGCAGGATCAACACTGCCAGCGGCTGTCACATCCCCGGGGAAGGAAGCCTGGGGAGGGATGGTCCCAAGGGCCTGGGGATTAGTACCTCTTGGATGTCACCTTTCTTTCTTTACAATGATATGTATATTCCCCCCAACCCAGGGTTAGTTCCTCAGGCTCCCCAGTGCACCCCTTTTTCTTAGGGTGTCCTGGACACTGCCTCTTTCATGAGGAAATGTGAAGGATGGTTGTTCTTTCTGTGTAATTCCGCAATGATGAGAAAAGATAGAACCTCAGTGAACAAGGTGTCTTGTTTGTCAAGCACTTTGCAGAGGAATATTCACCCCAGGAAACCTCCTGAGGGCAGGTCTTGGTCTGGCAGTTCCTGCCCTTTTCCCAGAGCCTGCACCAGGCCTTGGACAGAGTGGGCTCATCTTGGATGTGTGGGAGATGAATGAATGGACAGCATGCCTGTCTTTGGAGGCCATGAGAGCCCAGCATCAGCTGTGGTCCCCAGATGGGATGGGTCAGAGGAGGGCAGCTCCGTGGATGAGGAATCGGCTTCAGCTGTCCGTCTTCCTGCTCGAAGACTCATAGAGCTAATTTAAATAAAACAAACAGTAACACTTGCCTGAGAAGCAGGTGCAGCCTGGTACATACTGAAAACGTGTTCCATTTTCCAGCAATCTGGCCTGACTTGGAAAACAAACCTAGGGAGAGGGGCTTCCACGAGCCGCTAAGCTGAGGAAATGGGCCGCCTGTTCTTGGAGAATTTCATGTCGAAGCCTCTGAGAACTTCAGGAAGAAACCTGTTTGAGTTTAAATCCACATTTTCCAAAACAGTTGGGTAACAGAACCCCTTTCTGGTAATTCTTGTTAGCTTCCTTGGAATCCAGGATTCCATAAAAAACACTTGGGGAAATGCCCATCCAGGTGAATGTGAATTATGTTGCCAATTATGCTTTTCTATCCAAGACATACAGTTCCACCTGTTTTCAAAATCAGGTTGTGTTCCTCTGGGATGTCTCATTCTGCGCAACTGATTAAAATTATAGAGGTGCATGTCTTTGGTGCCTGGGAGCCCTCTGAACTAATCACATATCTGTGGTGACCAAGCAGATGCTGGTTTACTTACCCTAACTCAGCACAGGAATATATGCATTTTTCTTGTGCCTGATTTTAATGGAAACCAAGAAATTTTGAAAGTGAAATGTCGTCATCTTTGTTTGTCATTATAGCTGTGTGACACAGAGTTCCCTCCAAAGGGGTATAAAGAGGGACCTTGGGAAGCGGACGGGGGTTTCCCAGGTGGATGAGGGCCTGGTTAGTTCTCTTCCCTTCACACGGGCGGACCATGGTTTAAATTGCGGATGGATCATGTTAAGCAGATTTTACTTCCACGCTACGAGGTTTTCTGATGGACGAATAAACGCTCTGAAAGGGGAAGGTCTTTTCGAGGCGTGTTGGCCAACCCGATGTTACCAACTCCTTGACTTTTTGTTTCTTCAGCTCGTCGGCTGTAAGCGTTGCCACAATCGCCCTTGCAAAAAGAAAGCTCCTATTTAGACCGGGCGTGGTTTCATTTTGAAATTGCAGAACGCTAAAGACACTTTTATTTCCATATGCATTTTGAGAGTCCAGAAATCAACCTTGGAGTTCAGCTTTGCATTCTCCAGACCACTAGCTGGGAGGGGTGGCGTCTGGTTTCTTGCAAAAGCAGATGTTTTAGCCCCCATTGGCTGAGGGCTTGTTGGGATAGATTTTTTTACTTGATGCACCCTGCAGACCTTTGTTGAGCTCTTTTTTCATTAAAATGTCTGAAATCAGCTGTGTCATTTGGAACGTGGGGTGGAAAAATACGAAACTGGGCTGCAGTAGGGGCTTGATTTCATTGTCAAGGAGCCTGTGTCATGACCTAACTACATCGTTTATCTGGTATCATCAAGGCATCTTTTCGAGCCTTGCACATCTAGGAACTCAACAGTTGTTTGTTGAATACGGTTGAATGAACTAAATGAAACATCCCATCAAATGTCAGACCATTTAAAAACGTGATAAGCATTTGATTGGTCTCTTTCTAAAGTAAATTACATACATTCTTGCCTTCTGAGACCCAAGGCACTGAAAGTAGATTGGACTTAATCTCTTGATAAACTGGGGCCCTCATTTTGTTGAGAAAAAACATAAGCATTGGTGACTAGACTTGAAATCCAGACACCCCCATTTTCTAGCTGCAAAACTCAGTCCGATTTCCTAATCTCAATGACTGTTGACTTCTTCATCTGTCAGGGGAGTGTCGGTGCCTGACCCCATGGTGTTGCTAGTAGATTAAATTAACTAATGTAAATGAAGGGCCTCACCAGGTGGCTGGCACATTTTCTAGTCTTTTGCTTCTCAAAGTGAAGCCCAGGGACCAATGCAACAGCTTCATCTTTTGGGAGCTGGTTAGAAATGTGGAATCTCACACCCACCCAGACCCACTGACTCAGGGTCCGATATTAACATTTCCCCAGGTGATTCTGTGCACATCAAAGTTTGAGAAGCACAGGCCTAGAGCTGCCCTTTCTTCTCCTATTTGGGAGAGATAGCACTGAGCCAGCTTCAGGGAGTCAAAGTGCTTTCTGGAAGGGGGCAGGGTCCTGAGCCACCTGAGAAGTGGCCCACGAAAGGAGAGTGGAAACTGGGTGCTGGATTCTTCCCCGTGTAGGTGGGCTAATTTGAGATGGCCCTTTATTGTTCATTTCTCAGCTGTCCACAAGCAGATGTAGGGTCATTGTTTGGGGGGTGTAGGGACAGGGACGCCCCTCCTCCCAGGAGAGCTGGGCTTCCCGCCTGTGCCTCGTGCACCCTGTGCTCTGGGAAGATCCCGGGTCATCCGCCAGGTCAGGGGGGTGGGGCAGAGCATCTCCCTCTCTCTGCTACAGCATCCAACCTGCCCAACTCCTGACCCTGCACAGCGGGAGAGCCCAGCAGGTCCTGAGGGCCTGAAGCAAAGCCAGGTTCAATGCCAGAGGCAGCCCCGGGGGATGGGTCTGGCCTGCTTGGTCCTGGGGGAGCTGGTTCCACCTCCCGGCCACCTTACCCAGGAGCCTTGGCATCTAATCGCCGATTTTCTGTTTCTTGAGCAGATGGGCCCTTGCTTTCACGCTGCCCCTTCTAACATTGTTCCACCTTGTTCTAAGCTCACGCTACTCAGTGTGGTCTGAGGACAGAGGCGTCGGCATGGCTGGGGGCTTTTCGGCCACCAGAAGCTCAGGTCCACCTGGACCCACTGAATCTGAACGGGAATCTCACTCGTTCCTGACGATTCACGTGCACAGGAGAGTTTAAGCACCGGGCTAGTGTGTGCTCAGCAGTTATTAATTTTCTCTCCCTTTGTTAAACATTGTGTTTCAACAGGAATAAAGACGCAGACGTAGAGAATGGACTTGAGGACACGGGGAGGGGGAAGGGTAAGCTGGGATGAAGTGAGAGAGTGGCATGGACATATACACACTACCAAATGTAAAATAGATAGCTAGTGGGAAGCAGCCGCATAGCACAGGGAGATCAGCTCGGTGCTTTGTGACCACCTAGAGGGGTGGGATAGGGAGGGTGGGAGGGAGACGCAAGAGGAAGGGGATATGGGGATATATGTATATATATATGTATATATATGTACATGTATAGCTGATTCATTTTGTTATAAAGCAGAAACTAACACACCACAGTTAGTATAAAGCAATTATACTCCAATAAAGACGTTATTCTCCTCTGTGTCTGGTCCAGGCCAGGCTGCTCCAGGACCGACCCGTGGTTACCTGGGAGGGAACCATGCTGCTCTGGCCGCTTGTTCCTCATGCGCGGCTGCCGCCCTCGGAACCCTGGCTGGAGACAGCCGGCGCCTGTGTCTTGGGGCCCCAGGAGTGTAAACAGAGTGTGATGCCGCCGTGCAGTCCTCTTTTACGTAACCGCCCTGCAGTCCTGCTCTCCAGATGTCGTAGACAGACCCACTCTCTGCCGCTTACACTTACCTGTTTCTTTAGCCGTGTTCAGCTTCTCCGGGGAGAGGTCAAAGGCAAGCTCCAAGGACAGCTGGGGGCTTTAAATCTTCTGGGAAAATGCCTTTTTTGAATTCGTTCTAAGCTGTGTTTATTTGCTTTCCTGGAGTCTCTCCGATTTTTTTTTTTTCTCTCTCTGTAATCTTTCTTCCCTTCCTCCCTCCCTCCCTTCCTGCCTTCCTTCCTCAAGACCACAGTTTGGGGCCACTGGAGCCTCAGTTTTGGTTGCTCACGTGCTCCTGTGAGCTTGAGTTCAGATCTCGGAGGACTTTGGACGTGAACCTGACCCATGTTCAAGGGCTCAGGGCTGGAGGAGAACCGGCTTCACAGTGGGCAGCTTTGGGCTACCGGGTCCGCCAGTGGTTTCTCACCATGCGATGAATCACTCCAGGGCCACACGCAGGTAATCAGGACGAGGTGCTGACTTACAGACAGACCCACCCCCTCCTGACTTTGGGGCTGGCGGGCCGTCTCCTGAGGGTGGGGGGCTTGGTCTGAAGGATGGGGGACATCTGGCTGCTTCCTTGCAGGGTGATGATCACTCTGCTGAAGGTGTGTGTGTGCACCTAGCGGGCCCAGAAGAGGGTGAGGACGACGGCAGGGGCAGGGGAAGAAAGGCTTCCAGGAGGAGGCGTCTTTGAGTTGACAGGCATCTCCAGAGGCGAGCAACGGTAACATTCTGTCACCCCTGGGAAGACGATGGCGCGTGCAAGGAGGTGGGCGGCCTGTTTCACATTAGCAACAGCATGCAGTTCCCTTCTCGCTGCCCTGGTCAGCACAGAGCTCATTCTGCAGCATCGTCTTTCAACAGGATGACACCGAAGAAAGGCAGTTATAGTCGCCTGGGGTAACCTTGGCCCATCCGAGAACGTGGCTGCCCGGGCTCCATTTGTGGCATGAGGACATTTTTCTCTGATTCTCTCTCTTTCCTCTGTCTTGAGTAAGAGGAAATTTTGGACCCATTTCCTGCTCATGTTCTAATGCACATTCCAAACGCTGGAATAGCAAATGGACGTGAGCCTGTAATCTAAGAACAGTAAATTCAACGTAGCCTACTGTCAGGATGGACAGTTACCCTGCGAACCAGGGCACTCGATTACTTTATGAAGGTGATGAGGTTCATTTTAAGTGGCAATGGCTGTCTGTCCTTCAGTTAAGTCACAGTGTTGGAAGAGTGCTCTGGAGGCTAAGACCCAGGGCTCCGTCTTCCCTTTAGCAAAGGGCTCCTTTCCTACTCCTGATGTGCGTGCGGGACGCCCGTCAGCTGCCCGGCATGTGGGCAGGTGGAGGGGAAGGCGTTCCAGGAATCCATCCAAAGGTCCAGTGATATGGAAGCTTAGAACAGCTTAAGTATATGTGGCTTTTATATCTTTGGCTTATTTATTTATTTATTTATTTTTCTTTGGCTTTTTAAAATGGTAAGAGTCATTTAAGAACACACACTTAGCCTGGAAAATCCACACAGTATTGAACCCTGTAGAGTAAAAGTTAAATTCCTCTTCATGCACATGTCCTCCTCCTCCACCTGAGCTCCGGGGAGACAGTCGTTGCCAACGGGGCGGCCGGGAGGGCAGGATCCTTCAGGACCTCGTTTTGTTAATTCACAGGCGCAGAGAGAGAGATTATTAAAACGTAGGCGGGACACATTTTACGCTTTATTTTGCTGTTTGCTGAACTGCTACCCCTGGTGGGTTTGTTTTCTTTTGTTTTCTGCTCACCTTTTTTGTCCAGACCTCATGTGACACATGTGGTGGGGAAGGGCCTGGGGTGCTGGTGAGCTTTATTTCAGCCCTTGCGTGACCTAGGAGATGCCACATGCTTATACCATCGCCCAGCATCTCAGAGCCCCGCAGGCCACCTTCCGAGGTGGAAGGCAGTCAGAGCCTCCCTAGGAAGAGCTGGGGGGAGGCTGGTTTCCCCCATCCCAGGCACTGCACCTGCCTGGCACTGAATAGGCCCCAGGAGCCTGGGTGAGTTTGGAATCCAGCCCCGTTCTGGACCAGGGCCCATCTCAACTCTGTGGTGAGGCCTGGACTTGCCTCTTGGAGGCCTTTCTTTTCTTAGTTGACTTGACAAGTCCAATTTTGAGATTGAACTGAGAATCTGAGGCGTGAAGTCTCCTGTGGCTGCGGTGTTCCGGTTGCTGGGCCCCAGTGGACACATGGCAGCTTCTGCCCTCAGAGTCGGTCCTGGGGTTACGAGACGTGGGGCGAGTCGCTTTTGTGCTTGAACCTTTTCTTCTGCCCTTTTCCAGCTGGTGACAGGGAGGTGCCTCGCTGACAAGTTTAATCCCTCTGGGGCTTTAGAAACTTGCTGGGCGACCTCCCTGCCCCTCACCGGGAGATTCTGTTTTGCAGAGGGTGGGTGGAGGGTGGGCGATGCTGCACAGGTGGGCCGAGTGATACAAGTTCAGGTATCGGGGCACAGGGAGGAAACCTCTTTCTGTGAGCATTTCCTGATGGTGTGCATGGACCAGTCACCTGTGCAGGTATCCAGCTCCCCTTTATAAAACCAGGCGCTGTTGAAGGACGACAGAAGCTTTTGACCTGAAAACTCTTTGCCCCGAGTTTCTCTCTGGTTTTGTTGCAGGGTCAAGGGTCACAGGTATGCAGACAGGCAGGTGTCCTTCCAGGGCCAGTATTTTCTGAGGAGGGCTGGAGTAAGGGAGCAGCTGTTGCCTGATCCTGTTCTAAGCATCTTCACTGGTGTTCTGGACACTTGAGTTTCCGCGCTTGAGTGAGGGTTTTCCCTGTCTGCTGGTTGAAGTGTGTTGCTGTGGAAGGTTTTTGGCTGAGCAGGCAGCCTCGTCCTCCCACCACCGGGCACGCTGCCCATACCACGGTCTCCCAGGAGGAGTGCCAGTGAAGGCTTGTCCTGACACAGTTTGGTGTTTGCCAAGCTGTGGCCTGTCAGTGTGTCTGGACACGGGCAGGAGGCTGCATCAGATGTGTGATTTACACGTGGTGTCTGCCCTGTGCAGAATCACGCGTCATCTGAAAAAACTAACTACATGTTTCGGCCTTTGGTCAAAGGCCACGCAGGAAAAAATGCCGAAGGGGAAATTTGCTTTGATTTTGTGGGTTATGGGGCCAAGCAGGCTGGCAGTCAAGTCACCTGCTTTTGGGGCACCTACATTGTGTCCCAGCTGGAGGAGATCATCTGTTTTGTTTTCGCCTTTTTGCAAAGAAAAGGGCCTTTGTGTCGCGGTACTCATACCCACTCACCTCACACCTGTATCTGTTTCCTGCACTTTTACACATGATCGGTTGGTTCCCTCTGCGCCCAGTAGACCTGTTGTCCCCTCTTTTCCACCAGACTAGGAACGTTTTAAATGAGAAATAGAAAGTAGGCCCTGGGCAGCAGCCTGGCAGTGGCCCCAGGGCTGGTTTTCCAGAGCGTGATGCTCTTAGGACCAGTTTTCAGGGCGGAGGGTGTGGTGAGCTTCAGAGACTCCCACTCAGGTACAAAGTAGGAGGCATGCATTGGAGGGATTTTCCATGTAGCACCAAATAGGAATAAGTGGAATGCTCTGGAGAGAGGTGGGGTCACGGTCCCCCCCCAAGTAGGTTCAATGGCTGGGGGCAGCTCCTTGACCTTGCAGGGCTGAGGCCTCCCCTCTCTCCTGCTGTAGTCGTGGTGATCTCACGGGAGGGGCTCTGTGCTCATAGTTTTACCATGATCACGCATGCTGGTGATTTTTTTGTCTGTGTGGATCCAGTGGCTCTGCTGGTAAGAGGGCTGCTACTCTGCTGGGTAGCACTGCAGCCAGAATCCCCAGTCCTCTTGTTCACGTGTGCACACAAATATTTGGAAGTGCGGGTGTAAGGGGTCCTACCCCTGCACGCTACCTAGGTAGCTGGGGAGAGAGGTGAGATGGAGGCTCAGGAGCAGCCAGGGGAGGTAAGCAGGTCCCCAGGGCTTATGTGAATCAAGAAAGGGAGCCTGCCTGCAGCCGCCTTGGGGGTGGGGGGGAGGAGCGCAGAGGACATCAGAGTCTGGCCTCCCGTGAGCGAGGACGTGGTCCGTTTGCAGGACAGGGCTTCCCTGTGTAATCTGAGCTATGGTTCATATATCAGTCAAATAAAAAAAATCCAATCTTGAAAATGTCCAGTAGTTCAGAAACTCTGGGATTAAGTCACCCCGACGGGAGCCGTAAATCAGCAGGAATCTAAGTCACCCCGAGTGCCGAGAGGGGGGTGTGACCCAACCTGAGGTCAGAGGGGGTTGCAGAGGAGAAGGTGAGGAGGATTTAAGCCTTTTAGGGCACCCAGCTCTCTTAGCGACATTCTGAAATGCGGACTTCCCTGGATCTTCTGGAGAGCGAGTGACGCTGGGCGGACGCCTCCTTCACGGGATCAGAGTCACCTTGTTTCTGTCTCAGTGATGCTTGCATTTCTCCTCTGCTCCCACGGTGACTCCTCCCTGACCTGCTGTGTTTACAGAAAAGAAGCAGAAGGGAAAAGGGCTCTTCAGGGCCAATCAGCCCCGCAAGGCCACCACCCGCACTGCTGTAAGCTGAGTGGTAGGAGAGACCTGGGTCCCGAGTCACACCTGCCACCTGCCGGGAGCACCTGTCCATAGAAGGAAGACAAGGAAGAGCCACCGGGGCTGCCTCTCCTCCCTGAGTCGCTGTGATGGGCTCACACCCCTTTCGGGGTCCTTCTTGCCCTTCCCTTCTTGTCGGGGAAATAGGATTGCTTTTCTGGGTGTGTGGTCCCAGCCGGTGTTTCCAGGACACCTTTCTTGCTTTACGTTCCCGTGACCTCAGGCAGCCTGGGAGGGTGGTCAGAGCTGCTCTGGGTCTCGGGGAGCAGAGGCTGCCCGCCCCGTTCCTGGTTCCTTCCCCTGTCCACTCCATCTACTCCAAGCACTGGGCCCCGCCCCTCCCGCTCACTCCTGCCCACTTTCCCTGGAGTCAGAGCCCACTTCGCTCCCCTGGTGACAGGCCAGAAGGTGAGGGGCCTTAGGGAGGACAGGACGGCGGTGAGGACCAGGGGTGAGGGGCGGTCATGCCACGGCCGTTCACAGAGTTACAAGCCACCTTGAGGGGAGAAAGATACCCCATCTCCAAGGTGGTTTCTTTTCTCCTTTTGGGGCAGCCCCTGTGCTTACATATTGACCTTCCCTTTGTTTCCAGCCTTGTCTGGACCTCAGGGCGCAGCTGTAAAGGGTCCTAGTCTGGGGACATGAGTGTCCTCATAGCTGTTCCAGGGGCCCCCATAGTTTGCTGTCGAGGAGTTCACCCCAGGGCTCTTCTTGGCCTCTTCCTGCCCTAGACTTGCCAGGCGGTTTCAGCTTCCTTTCGGGGAGTGAGACTAGACCACAGTGAAGCTAAAGGAACCCTGGGTTCCACTGTCCTGCAAGCCGGAGGTGGGAGATACTGGGAGGGACCAAAGAGGCTTAGTTCCTCATTCTGTGTGTGTGTGTGTGTGTGTGTGTGTGGTATTGTTAACATTTTTCTCAAGTCAGCACATCCCAGCAGAGCCGCCTTAGAGAACAATCAGGGCTTCAGGCTCAGCTCCTGAAATGTGGGTGTGGCTCTAAGGCAGGTTCGGCCTCAGCAGGTGCGCTCCCCCCAGCCCCACCCCCGCCCCCTCCCGCAAACCTGCCCCATCGCAGGCGCTCCTCTGTATCTGCGGATGCGCTGCACTCACTGTTGGAAGTGCTGGGATGCTTTGCGGAAACGAACAAAGTAGACCCCTCACCCTGGAAGCACTGGCATCTGGAAGGCGAGAGTGGGGTTTAAAATACTCAGCAGTGACAAAGCGCGGCCCTGACAGATCAGAACCGGCTGCTGTGTCGGATGGAGCGAGAGCCCTGTTCTTGTCATTTGGATCATGGGGACGCGGTGCTGGGGATGCTGGCGGGGTTTGGGGGAGCAGTTATGCACCACGTGGTAGAGTGTTTTGATATTTTCACAACAGGTACATCGATCCATACCGTGTGCACAGCCACCTGTGCCCATTTGACAGTGGGGCATGGGTCCCTGACACCTAAGGGATTGGTGCATGGGGCTCGCCAAGGGCAGCAGCAGCCGGTGGGTGGGGGGTTGCATCGGTGGGGACTCCCCAAGCTTCAGCCCACAAACTCCCGGGGGTGCTGGTTCTCCTGGGCCTGCCTGGCTCCAGGGAAGCAGCAGGGACAGACTGGAAAAGTAGGGTCCACCCAGCTTGCTCACCTGTAATTATGTTCACTTGAATCTGCCGGCATGTCAAGGCTGCACCTGGAACCCAACATGTCTAAAGGAAAGCTGGCCCGGGAAGTGCCGACACGCTGTCCTGTGCTGCAGCCGGGATTCGTGGCTTTGTTGAGTCTTGTCGGGCACAGAGAAGTCAGGCTGTCGTTTGGAGAGGTGGTGCACGCGTGTGTTTTGTGTTCCAGTCAAAATATGGTGATTTACTAACATCATAGAGGCCGAGTTATGAAATTAACGTGAGGGGGTGCCCACGTGGAGCTTCAAAGATGATTTGCACCTCATTTGGGAGATGGTTGCAGAATCGCTATTGTGGAGCTCCTGGGTCTGGACATCTGCTTGTCTTTCTGGGAGGCATATTGCCCCTCATTTGGTTCATGCTGTGGCCCTTCCGCCTCGAGTGTGCTGCTCGTATGGACGCTGAGCATTTCCGGCTCTGTGTCCACATCCTGTGTCGGGGGTATCACACGTGCTTGATCTCTCTCTATGTGTCTATACGTAAGTGTGTATATTTCCTCTGTGTGTTTTCCAGCACCATGAAGCAGTTCTCTAATTCCAAGTGGACATTGACTGGGTGTCCTGCAGATTTGATCCAAATCCTGACACCATCCACCTGGAGAGTGTCAGATCCCACAGGTTAAGGGCTCAGTCCACAAGGCTGCCCCGCTTCAGACACAGGTCACAAGTCTGGGGTGTCATCTGTGCTTCTGACCCACTGGCTATAAATTGGAGGTTCCTACCACCCCCTTCTTGGAGAAACGTTTACTTACGTTTACTAGTTTATTTTAAAGGATATTGTATGCATCAGTTATATCTCAACCAAAAAGTGGGAAAAGGCTATTGTAAAAGGATACAGATACAGCCAGATGAAGAAGTACATGGGTGAGGTCCTGCACAGAAGCTCCGTCCCCATGGGACTGGGGTGGTACCACCTTGCCATACACGAATGTTTTCACCAACCTGGAAGCTCATCAACTCTTGTTGTTGGAGTTTTTTTTTTTTTTTTTTTTGTGGTATGCGGGCCTCCCTCTGCTGCGGCCTCTCTCGTTGCGGAGCACAGGCTCCGGACGCGCAGGCCCAGCGGCCATGGCTCACGGGCCCAGCCGTTCCGCGGCACGTGGCACCCTCCCGGACCGGGGCGCGAACCCGGCTCCCCTGCATCGGCAGGCGGACGCGCAACCACTGCGTCACCAGGGAAGCCCGTTGTTGGAGTTTTGATAGAGCTTAATCTGCAGACCCCGCCTTCCCCTTCCCAGAGGTTGGTGGGTGGGGTTAAAAGTTCCAACCCTCTAATCACTTGGTCTTTCTTGTGAGCAGCTCCATCCTGAGATTCTCCAGGGGCCCCACCTGACTCACCTCATTAGCCCCAAAGGGGCTCCTTAAGAGTAAGAAAACCAAACCCGTCACTCAGGAAATTCCAAGAGTTCAGGAGCTTTTTGCCAGGACAGGGACCAAGACCAAATATATTACATTGAACATGTATTATTATTATTATCTACACATATATGTGTGTGTGTGTCTATATATATATATATATTTGTATATATACATATAAAACTTAATTGTTTGGCAAAATCATTTGAAAGTAAATTGCAGACAAACATCACGACTCTTTGTCTCTAAATACTGGGGGCTGATCTTCTAAGAATGTACATCTCCATCCACGAACACAACGCCACTCAAGAAATGCAAGAGCCACCTCAGAACCTTTTAAAACAATACAAATGAAGTTTTGATCAAATTAAGACCTGAGTCTCAGAAGCATGCAACATTATTAGTAATTTATTGAGCAGACATTTACCAAGTCATTGGTATGCACAGGTCACTACACTAGGCTTGGAACTAACAAAGCAGAGGGCAGAGGAGAGACTGAATTGATAGATACTGAAAATATGTGAGGGGGAAAAAAATTTTGAGGCTCATGCTAAATGACTTCAGTCTTGGAAAATTGAAAGCCACATCTACTTCCAGGCTGTCAGATCATCCAGGAATCAATACATATCATCTTAAGGAGTAAGATTATCTTATTCCTTGGGTCTCTAAGACATTTGTTACATTGAAATGTGTTTAAAATAACTAAAAGTGTGTCAGAGGACCGCAGAGAAAAGATATTGTAGAGTTTCGTATAGCTCCCTTCCAATATGTTAAATAAACACAGCTCCATTTTCTGGTCAAAGAAATCATGTCAATAATATCTAATATTTACCCATATGGATATTTCTCACAGTTGTCCCCAAAAGCCTTTTACTGTTTTATTTTTAAAATCAGGGATCTAGTCAAGCTTCACATATTGTGTGTGGTTGAGTCTCTTTAATCTGCCTTATTTTGGAACGGTTTCTTGCCTTTTTCTTTTTCTTTCCTGCTGTTGACATTTTGACGAGTCCGGGCCTGTTACCTCATAGGGCGCCCCACGCTCTGGATTTGCCTGATGGGCCCTGATACGACACAGGGTGGACGTTTTTGACAAGAATTCTGCATAAGTGCCCTTCCCAGCGCATCTCATTGGAGGCATATGATGCCAAGGTGTCCCGTAATTAATTCTGATGGGTTGGTGACGGTGCACCCCCTGGACTGGCATGTGGCATTTGTGTCACTGCCCTGCTTCCCAGTAGCCTTTGTCCCTGTGGCTTTAGCATCCGTGGATCGTCCTCACCTGGATCAATTATTATATCAGGGTCTGCAAAACGGTAATTTTCCTATTCAGTCACTTCTTCTACATGAGCTGGCCTTCTGCCCCAAAAATGAGCCCTTCCTCCTTTAGCATCACCATGGAGTCTTTTTTACCCCCTTTTTAAAAACATTCATTATCATAATTATTTTTTAAATATTTTTATTGGAGTATAGTTGATTTACAATGTTGTGTTAGTTTCTGCTGTATAGCAAAGTGAATGAGTTATATATGTACGTATATCTACTCTTTTTAAGATTTTTTTCCCATATAGGTCATTACAGAGTATTGAGTATTGACCTGTGCTATACAGTAGGTCCTTATTAGTTACCTGTTTTATATAGAGTAGTGTGTATATGTCAATCCCAATCTACCAATTTATCCCTCCCCCTCTTTCCCCCCTGGTAACCATAAGATTGTTTTCTACACCCGTGACTCTTTCTGTTTTGTAAATAAGTTCATTTGTACCATTTTTTCTTTTAGATTCCACATATCACATAGGCATAACACTCTCTGACATAAACCACAGCAAGATCTTTTTTGACCCATCTCCTAGAGTAATGAAAATAAAAACAAAAATAAACAAATGGGATGTAATTAAACACAAAAGCTCTTGCATAGGAAAGGAAACCATAAACAAAACAAAAAGACCACCCACAGAATGGAAGAAAATATTTGCAAACAAAACGTTCGACAAGGGATTAATCTCCAAAGTATACAAATAGCTCATGCAGTTCAATAACAACAAAACAAACAACCCAATCAAAAAATGAGTGGAAGACCTAAATAGACATTTCCCCAAAGAAGATATACAGATGGCCAAAAAGCACATGAGAAGATGCTGAACATCACTGGTTATTAGAGAAATGTAAATCAAAACTACAATGAAGTATCCATCACCTCACACCGGTCAGAATGGCCATCATCAAAAAATCTACAAACAATAAATGTTGGAGAGGGTGTGGAGAAAAGGGAACCCTCCTACACTGCTGGGAATGTAAATTTGTGCAGCCACTATGGAGAACAGTATGGAGGTTCCTTAAAAAACTAAACCTAGAGCTACCATATGATCCATCTTTTTTTTTTTTTTTTGGATAAGCAGACTGCCCCAGTTTTGGCCACAGAGCCCATTCAAGCTGACACGTCTGCTGATAACTTTCCAGAGTCCCCTCACCCTGCTCTTTCCTGCAGAGGTTTTTAGACTTTCAAAGACCTGGGATTTCTCTCCACCTGCACCTACCTGTTCTATGAAATCCAGCTAGACTATAACAATTTTTCTTGTGATAACTGAGCATTGGTCTTAAAAATCTGACACCATCCCCAGGCCAGACCTGAGCCAGCAGCCATGAGCTCGTGGAAGTCACAAAGGCAAGCAAAGCCCTTCTCTGAGCTTGTCGGGATGAATCCTCCTTGTCAAGTAGAGCTGATGAAATGACAGACACAAAACACGGGGGCACCAAGACACCTCTTTGGATGAATGGCATGTTCCTTGGAGGAGAAAGATCATCTTTATTCTTCCAGCCTATGAAGCATTGAGAAGAGTGTTGTAAAAAGAATGACCTGGAGCGAAGTTTGACTGTAAATTGCTAACTGGTGGGTAGAGGGTGAGCAGGTCAATGACACAGAAGCCTTTGGATGGCCCAGCCTGGAGATGTTTTAGGATCTGGAGGTTTCACCCAGGTTGGGGGTTTTTGTCAGGGTTGTTCATTTCTTTTATATCAAAGACTTTCTCTGCTCAGGGCACCTCAAGAAGCAACGGGATCAGGTCCTGTAAAGCCAACAGGACTAGACGTGCATATTCACGTGACAACATGCCACGATGCCAGCAGCATCTTTAGGCCTCTGTCGGTGTTCTCACTCTGCATCCCACACCCCGCGGCTTCACCGGGAGGGTAACATTGAAGGCTGAGGCCTAAGGGGGGACTTTTGCAATCACTTACACGTGTTATGGAACCTTCCATCAGAGGGGTCCTGGAAACCACACTTACCACGGAAGAAGCTAAAACCAGGGCCTCATTTGCCAGGAGGGCCGAAGAGTTGGCTTTAGCTGGAAAATTACTCCTTTCTCCTGCTCTGTTCTAAGAATTATTTTTTACAGCTCGGCCAACCATTTAATTGATGTTATTATCATCAACACCATCATTAGCATTCAAACAAGTCTACTAAATGAGGACCGTTTGCTTTCTAGTATGTCGGAGGCAAGACTACCTTGCTCCCAAGATCTCTCAGCGCCAGATGAGACCAGGCACAGCGGGTTCCCCACATGATGCCTGGTGCAGGATCGGAGCTCAGAAAACATCGGTTATGTTTATTGAACATATTTGGTTGCTGTGACAGTCTGGCTTTGGAACACTTCAGAATAATAAAAAAATGCTCTTCCCATGTCACTCAGTGGTTCCTCTTTTTTCAGTCATTTGAAATCTGGCTGTCTGCCCTGGTGGCTGATAACTTACAAATTGATGTCAGAGGGCTAATTTGACTGCCCCTCCTCCTCGTTAGAGGAGGGAAATCAGCTGGAATGCTGCTTTTCTTGGTGTTAAGACTCCACTCAGATCCATTTGAAACCATTTTTAGTTTTAATGTTTTCCTTGAGGACTGATAAGATCCACAGTGAGACTGGGCAGCAAACATACCACCAAATCCAAGTTATAAACCTTTTGACGTTTACCATGGGGCACTTTTAAAATATTTTTTAATTAATTAATTTTTAAATAAATTTATTTTATTTATTTATTTTTGACTGCACTGTGTCTTCGTTACTGTGCATGGGCTTCCTCCAGTTGCAGCGAGCGGGGACTACTCTTCCTTGAGGTGCGCGGGCTTCTCATTGCGGTGGCTTCTCTCGTTGCGGAGCATGGGCTCCAGGTGCGCGGGCTTCAGTAGTTGTGGCTCACGGGCTTCAGTATTTGTGGCATGTGGGCTCAGTAGTTGTGGTGCGTGGGCTCTAGAGCGCAGGCTCAGTAGTTGTGGCTCACGGGCCCAGCCGCTCCGCGGCATGTGGGATCTTCCCAGACCAGGGCACGAACCTGCGTCCCCTGCAACGGCAGGTGGACTCTTAACCACTGCGCCACCAGGGAAGCTACCATGGGGCACTTTTTAAAAAAATTTATTTTATTGAAGTAGAGTTGATTTACAATGTTGTGTTAGTTTCTGCTGTACCGCAGAGTGATTCAGTTATACATATATATATATACATTCTTTTTCATATTCTTTTCCATTATGGTTTATTACAGGATATTGAATACAGTTCCCTGTGCTCCACAGTAGGATGTTATTGTCTATCCATCCTATATATACTAGTTTGCCTCTGCTAATCCCAAACTCCCAATCCATCCCTCTCCCATTCCCTGCCCCCTTGGCAGCCACAAGTCTGTTCTCTGTGTCTGTGAGTCTTTTTCTGTTTTGTAGATAAGTTCATTTGTGTCAATATTTTAGATTCTACATATAAGTGATATCGTATGGTATTTGTCTTTCTCTTTCTGACTTACTTCACTTAGAGTATTAGAGTATGATAATCTCTAGTTCCATCCATGTTGCTACAAAACCGTGGGGCACGTTCTTTGCTCCAGTTGGTGGATGGGAAATTCTGCTTTTGAGAAAAGTTCTTTCTCTGATTCACACCAAGAGGCGTTACAGTCCCACAAACCGAGTTCACGGTTGCAGAGCTCTGTGGTCCTGGCTGACCTGGTCATCTTCCTTTCCAGACTCCACACCGTGCTGATCTGACATCTCCACTCATCCATTTAATCAGAGAAAACCAAGTTGTGGCTTCATTAAAGAGATGCCCTTAGGCTATGTCTATAGAAGGCCAGTTATGCAGCTGGACATGGGGGAAAGTCAATGATCTTATTTTCCCAAGGATTTGAACACAGTCAGATATTTGCATTAATATTGTGACACATGCTGTCCCGGGGAACATCTCAGACTTTGGTTCAGTGAGCTCATCCTCCCTGTATGTTCACGTTTCAGTCTTTGCCCTGGCAGTTGACAGCCCAGGAGCAAGCACACTTTTTGGTTTTGACAGCTAGTGGAGGTGAATGGAAGGTGGGACTTTGTTTTTTGAGATGACACTGTCTCATTCTTAGCCCTGGGCGTCATCCTCTTGCATTCCTAAAATTACTTAGATGGCCTTGAGGTCAAAGTGGGGTCCACCCCATCAAGAGAGGAGCCCAGACAGCAGCCTCAGCCCGTTTTCAGAGTCCACGGCCAGTCTCTAAGCCCCGCTCCCCCCTGACCGCCTCCGTGGCCGAGGATGCGCGGCTGCCAAGACTGCGGGGGGTGGGGGTGTCTTTCCCTCTGAATGTGGTGCCCCTCCCTTGGAACATGAGCTCTTCCTTCAGCCAGGGTCTGGGAAGCAACAGATGGGATGCTCCAAAGAGGCAACGGGGATAGTTTCAGGAAAGATCCACTTACCAAGAAATGGGCAGGACGAGAGGACCAAGAGATGGTGCAGCCCCCAGAGTTGCCATAATGAGGGGCCATCACTGCCTGGGCCTGAGGAGCAGAGGAGGGGCTGCTTGACGGGAGCTCTGGGCTGGGAGGGCAACAGGGAGTAAGTGCCCTGGATGCTCTCCTCCCACTCTTTAAGCTCCTGCCAGTGGCCACATCCACCTAGGAGCCAGAGGCCCTGGGAGCGGGATCTGACCTTCTCATCAGCAGGCGGACTCTCAACTACTGCGCCACCAGGGGAGCCCAGTTTTCCATTAAAAAAAAAAACAAAACACAGAACAAACTTGTTTCCTTTGTTTTATAGAAATGGATTCTGTGGGAAGCCAGGAAAAATAAATCATGCCAATAATTAGGTTTCTGTTTAGAGATTCACTAGAACTGGACTTTGCACCAGGAGAGAGCGGTGGCCTGACCGTTTCGTGAAGGTTTACTGTTCCCTCCATTTATTTTGATTAACATTTATTTATTTCTTTAATTTTATTTTTAAAATATCCTATTAATATTTCAGTATACCAAGTATCAGATCATTTTGTACTGTTCTGATTCACACAATGGGAAGAGAACTTCTGAAGCCCTGCCCGCTCGTGATGGCTGGAGTCTGGGATCCTGGGAGATACCTTGAGGGGATACCGTGAGCTTCTCCGGCTTCTGAGAGGGTCCTGGTTGCCTCCCTGCGTCCTCCCGCTCTGTGGCTGGGCTGGAGAGGGCTGCAGAGGCAGGCGGCTACAATGGCTTTGTCCCCAAAGTCAGGGCACACGGGTCACCAAGAGAAAGACCTACTTTCATTTCCCTGTGCAAGAGTCCGCCCAGGTAGAGATGCCAGGGGTGGAATGCACGAGATGGCGTGGATGTCACAAGATTTGTTACCTGCACAGAACGTGTTCTGTCTCCATGACTGTTTATTCCATTTATATGTGGGTTTTTAAAAACTGAAGTATAGTTGATTTACAATGTTGTGTTAGTTTCAGGAGTACAGCAAAGTGATTCAGTTATACATATACATATATGTCTACTCTTTTTCAGATTCTTTTCCAGGTTACTATAAGATATTGACTGTAGTTCTTTGTGCTATACAGTAGGTCCTTGTTGTTATGTGGGCTTCGTCATTATCCTATCATGAGGATGGTACTGATTTGCACTTGTCTGCATCCAGCCTCGGGACCCTTTGCGCATTCTTGGCTCACCATACTTTAATGGTCTACTTGTGTATCCTTATTCTGTCCGCTTTTCTACAAGGTTGTGTAGAGACACATTCATTCATTCCATCTGTATCTATTGGGCGTCCACCATGTGTCACCGTTATGTGTTCTGGGACCTACGGACAAGGAAGAAAAAGCCGAAGTTCCTACTTTCCTGGAGTGTCCATCCAGGGTGGGGGAGGAGCCGTGAGGACAAACAAAAAACAGATACAAGTAAATGTAAAGGATGCTAGAAAATGGTAGGTGCTGTGAAAAAAACCGAGCCAGGTAAGGGTTTTCTGTGCGTCTTCGAGAAGGTGACTTTCTATCAGTCTCTGAAGAAGGGGCAGCAGGGAGCCTTGGAGACATGATGTGTCTGAGAATGAGCATTCCAGGCAGAGGGGAGAGCCCAGCGTGCTTGATGAGTCCAGGAGACGGGCGGGGACGGGGCAGAGTCAGTGTGACAGGAGCGGGACGAGGTGGGAGAAGGGCGGGAGGTCAGAGGGCCCGGCAGAACCTCATCACTTAGTGCCTTGGAGGCCAGTGAGGTCTTTGGCTTTTACTGTGGATGGAAAGCCGCCTCTTACTCCAAGAAGTGACAGGACCAGGCTTATGTTTTGAAAGGATCGACCAGAATGTGGGTTGATCATATAGTGTAGGGGGCAAGGGTGGAGAGGGGCAGACCTGGGAGATGATTAAAATGGTTTTGGCTCTGAGCAGGGTGGTGACCAGGGAGGGTGTCTGGAGACATTGGGCTTTGGCTCCAGCTTGAAGGCAACCGGATGTCCTGAAGGGAGAGATGTGTGTCGGGGGTAGAAATAGAGAATCTGGGGATTCTTGACCTAAGCTGTTGCAGGAGTCGGGGAGCAGGCTCTGTGGGGAGATGTTAATTTTGAGGCGTGCAGTAGGTGTTCAGGTAACAGGAATGAGTAGGAGGCTGAAGTGTGCACCTGGACAGGGCCAGGCTGGAGGTAAGAACTAGGAGCCCTACAGCGTATCCAAGCCATGGGATGGAGGAGGTTCCCCCCGCGGAGCGACCGTGGACAGAGGGGGCCCCTCGGAGAGCCTGAAAAGGAGACTGGGAGCCAGCAACAGGGCAGGAAGCCCAGAGGATGTGGTCAGTCCTGGCAGCCCAGCACCTGGGAGGTGGGCGTGAGTAGGGGAGTTGAACATGGCTGATCCATCGGGTGACACCAAGGCCATCGGTGACATGCACGAGAGCAGTCTCGCTACTGGTGGGTCCGAGTTCCTGACTGACTGTGTTCAGAAGTGAACGAGAGGGGGGAGAAGTGGAGGCAGGTCACACAGGTCACTCTTTTGAGAAGTTTTACTGCAAAGGGGTGAAGAGAAATAGTCTAGTATCTCATAGGAAAAACGGAATGAGAAGAATTCTTACTTGTTAGAAAAAACCCCAGTATCCTTGTCTGCTGGTAGAATAGTCTCTTCTCACCTGGATGTAAATGTGTTGACTTTACAGAATCTTTTTCTTTTTCACTTAATACATTTATTCCTCTCTACGTCCTTCCACAAGTGTGCCTTCCCTCTCCTCAGCAGATCCAAACCATCATCATTCCTCCAGGAAATGCACAGTAAGACATCCTTGTGTTCCAGTTTTAGTTCATCTGTTCATCGGGTGCATATAAACCATCTGACAGTGCTGAGCAGATAAGCCTGTTCTATTACTTTGATCATTGTAATATTTGATGGTTGTATTCTATTATATAGCCACAAAGCTATTTTTTAAAAAACTTTATTTATTTATTTTTGACTGTGTTGGATCTTCGTTGCTGCACGCAGGCTTTCTCTAGTTGCGGCGAGCAGGGGCTACTCTTTGTTGCGGTGCGCGGGCTTCTCATTGTGGTGGCTTCTCATTGCGGTGGCTTCTCTTGTTGCAGAGCTTGGGCTCTTAGGCGTGCAGGCTTCAGTAGTTGTGGCACATGCTCCGCGGCATGTGGGATCTTCCCAGACTGGGGCTCGAACCCGTGTCCTCTGCATTGGCAGGCGTATTCTTAACCACTGCGCCACCAGGGAAGTCCCTCACGAAGCTATTTTGTATGTACTGTTATTAAATTTGTTATTTAGTATACAAGGCAACGGGAGCTATAGAGTCATTGTTTGAGGAACAGATAAGATCCCTTTTCTAGATTTTCTACTCCAGAAATGGTTCTTCTACATAGCTGATTTACCTAGGTCTGTTAGTTTGTGGTTGAAACCATGTTCATGAGTCCTGAGTCTGTTGTTTGGCCCATCCTGTCCACTCCATACACAGTGCGTGCTGTCCTTTTACCTGTGCCATTTCAAGGTCAAGGTTTTGACCTTGGCAGCTTGCAGGGACTTCCGTGATCTGACATATGTGAAATCTTGCTTGCTGTAGCTTGGAGGCCTGTCATGTGGCTGGACATCCCTTGAGCTGGTTGAGATCTGTGCTTTAATAATCTGGAGTCTCTAAACATGATTTTAATTGTAAAGGGCTCCTTAACGCACATCAGAAACCATTTTATCCTGCGTTTGTTGTAGCATGATTCTTGGGTTAACCAGATCACACGCTTGTATTTTGAAACATAATTATGCCTTCGTGCGGAACCGTCTTAGCTGTTTGCAGGGACAAAGTGCTGGTGTCTCTCAGCCAAAGATTCCCCTGGGCAGGGCTGGCTGAGGAGGGTCTGTTGGGCTCTGGGTTTGGACATGCTAAGACTTTGCAGGGCTGGTTTCTCTTCCAGCCATGATAGGATTAGTGCCCTTATAATAAGAGGAAGAGATCAGAGCCCTCCCTCACACTGAGAGGGTGACTGTCTACAAACCAGGAAGAGGTTCAGAGGTTGCAGATTCTAAGCGCATAGTACCTTGACCTTGGACCTCCAGCCTCCAGAACTGTGAGAAATAAATATCTGTTGTTTAAGTCACCCAGACTATGGTATTTTGTTACAGCAGTTTGTTATACCAAACTGACTATGACATGGGGGAATGCTCATTTTCCCCAAAGTCACACTTTAAGGAAAAAGGGCAACCAGGGTCTTATGAATGTACTTAAAAATTAGCTCTCTTTAAAAACAAACAACCCAACCGAAAAATGGGCAGAAGAATTAAATAGACATTTCTCCAAAGAAGACATACAGATGGCCAACAGGCACATGAAAATATGCTCAACATTGCTAATTATTAGAGAAATGCGAATCAGAACTCACACAGGTAACATCTCACACTGGTCAGAATGGCCATCATTTAAAAATCTACAAACAATAAATACTGGAGAGGGTGTGGAGAAAAGGGAACTCTCCTACAGTGTTGGTGGGAATATAAATTGGTAAAGCCACTATGGAGAACAGTATGGAGGTTCCTCAAAAAACTAAAAATAAAGTTGCCATATGATCCAGCAATCCCACTCCTGGGCATATCGAAAAAAACTAAAAATCTGATTGCCATATGATCCAGCAATCCCACTCCTGGGCATATATCCAGATAAAACTATAATTCAATGAGATACATGCACCCCTGTGTTCATAGCAGCATTAATCATAGCATTAATTAGTCAAGACATGGAAACAACCTAAATGTCCATTGACAGATGAATGGATAAAGAAGATGTACATGTATACAATGGAATATCACTCAGCCATAAAAAAGCATGAAATAATGCCATTTGCAGCAACATGGATGGACCTAGAGATTATCATACTAAGTGAAATAAGTCAGACAGAGAAAGACAAATACCGTATGATATCACTTATATGTGGAATCTAAAATACAGCACGAATTAATTTATCTGTGAAACAGAAGCAGACTCACAGACATAGAGAACAGACTTGTGGTTGCCAAGGGGTGGGGGTGGAGGGGTGGAGTGGGAGTTTGGGGTTAGTAGATGCAAACTGTTACATATAGAATGGATAAACAGCAAGGTCCTACGGTATAGCACAGGGAGGTATATTCAATATCCTGTTGTAAACCTTAATGGAAAAGAATATGAAATAGAATGTGTATATGTATGTATAACTGAATCACTTTGCTGTACACCACAAATGAACACAACATTGTTAATCAACTATACTTAAATTAAAAAAGAAAAATTTTAGCTCCTTTTACATAGGACTCAGCTTGAAGGGGCTCCAGTGGGACAAATCTAGGACAGTTTGAACACCAGAATATATAAGGACAGGAATGAAGTATAAACAATAAGAATCCATGATTCCATACTTACAATAAATAGATAAGCAAATAGAGAAACAAATGGGGAGGTAGATGCTAAACACTGACTGGTAAATGTAGAGAGAGTGCTGGGCTGGGAAAATCATAATTTTGCAATCATCACCGTAAGGATTGGATCAGGTAACGTCATCAAATCTGGGATGCAGAAGCTGGGGGAAAGTTTTGATGAGGAAGAGGCTATTTACATGGTCTTAAAATGTATCCCCCCACACCAGATTGCTTATAAATAGCAAGAGAAAATATAGTAACTCTGCAGTGAATAAATCCAGTAGAATGTTGACTGGATTACTGGAATTGATTGGATCAAAGTCAATGTCACCAATGAGACCAGGTGGTCCAGAGGTGATGCTCCAGAAGGAAGGGTGACTTTTGCCTCCATCGTATTCTGGCCAGGAGTACACAACCTGAATCTAAGTATGAGGAAGCACCAGAAAACCCTGAACAAGAAACATCCCCTTTAATGCAGATGGGGCAGCTACGTACAGATCTTGACCAGATCCTGTACTGGAGGAAAAATTGACAAAGTTTGAGTATGGACAGTAGATTGGGTAAAAGAATCATATCAGTGGTAAACTTACCGAAATTAAGTGTACCTTGGTCATGTAAAAGAATGTCCTTATTGTTGGGAAAGAAGCACTGAAGTATTTAAGGGTACAGGGCCATGATGTGTGCAGCTTACTCTGGAACAGTTCAGAAATACTGATGGATGGATGGATGGATGGAAATAGATGGATATAGATAGAAATTATATAGATAGTTAAAGTGATAAAGCGAATAGGGAGCATATTAATAGGTGAATCTGGATAAAGGGTTTATGGGAGTTCAAGGTACTATTCTTGCAATTTTTCTATAAGTTTGAAATTGCTTCTGGAAAAAAAAAAGATTAAAAAAGTGCCCCTTTGTTGATGGGTTGATTGATTCACCCATTCACACAGGATTTATGGAGCATCAGTCAGGTCCCATTTCCCGTGCAGTGAGCCCCACACACATACAAGCCCCTGGTTCTCATGAAGCTTCTGTCTGGGGGAGGTGCCAGAGTAAAGGAATATACAAAGAACACCGGAAAGTGTCAGGTGGTAATTGGTGCTACGGTGAAGGGAAACAGGGTCATGAGGTGGTGATGGGGTTGATGGGAGGGGTCTCGTTTAGGTCGGGACCGCAAGGGGAATGTAAACCTGGGATGGGAAGGAGTTGATGCTGTATCCACCCAGGGAAGAACTTTCCAGGCGGAGGGACCGGGCACTGCAAAGACCCACCTGTAGGACAGAGATGCTTGTGAGACAGAGAAGGACATTGGGACAGGGGATTAGGGACAGGGAGGAGTCAAATCCTTGGGCGGCCAACCATCTGAGGCCTCACCAGCCATAGTAAGGAGTTGGGACTTTATTCTAAATAGGACTGGAAGCTGATGGAAGGTCGGAAGAATGGAGGTGACATTAATGAATTCATGTTTGCAAACATCGCTCTGGTAACCTCCTGGAGTATGAATTGTAGGGAAACATTGATCAGGAGAGGAAGCCCGGGACCACGTCTGCGGCCCCCACCAGGACCAGGAGAGGCAGCCCAGGCGTCCCTCCCCTTGTCCGTCCTCCCAACCCTGATTGGTGTGACTGTCTGTTGGAATACAGGGTGACTGTGTACGCACACTGTGTCCTTTATACCAAAACATGTCTTTAGTGCAGTCACTCAGTGCCTCTCAGCAACTCTAAAAATTGACCAGACTTCTTTTTCCAACATGACTTTGGCAATGCCAAGAATGACAAGAATGCATCTCTCTCCAATTTTTTTTGTTTCTCTTGCGCTACTTTCAGGCCGGAGTGTTGGGGAAGAATAAATAGAAACCCAGAACATGACTAAAGAGGCCCCGTTCCACAGGGAGAAAACCACCCAAGATTCCAGAGAAGTATTTGAGGGATCACGGGAGCCCCTAAAATAGGAGGGGTGACAAGGTGACATAAGTCCCGTGGGCACTCTGAGGCCTCTTGGAATATTTTAAAAGAAATAAAGGCTTTTAACCTGCTTCTACTTTGTGCCATCAGCAACACTTTTCTAGAATCTGGAATCCCGAAGTCTCGGAGCTGGGACAGTTTAGGGAGGACACTCTAAATAAATAGCCCTTGTTTTTGCTCCCGGTGTCAGATATACCGGGTTTTTTTTCTTTAGCAGCTGCAGGTGCCCAGGGACTGGGTTCTTATGGCTGCTGGATGGCTGTTTTGTTGAGACGCGATCCTGTCGGCAGGTAGAAATGGGAGGTCTGGAGAAGGGGTCCTCCAGGGCAAGGGTGATTCTTCAGGGCGCGCACCTCTTGACCTTTAAATGTCAGGCCGTGTGTGTGTGCGTGTGCATGTCTAGGGGGCAGGCACATACACACCGGGACGGTGGATGTCTCTGGGAAGACATTTTCCTGGGACGTCAACAGTCCTAGTCAGATACTTTGATGGTCATGAAGAGTGGTACCCTTTTATCTTCCCTCTGCATTGGTTTTCTTGCTCTGCACTCACTCCCCCACTACAACCAGGGTGCCCAAATCAGGGTGTGTGAAGCGTTCTGGTGGGGGCTTAAAGGGCCCCAAATGGATGCTGTATGTGTGTCTGGGGGGAGGTGGGGACTTGGCCTGTTGTAGAGCAGTGTGGGAAGAGGAGAGAATTATACATTTCACCAAAGCGGTTTGTGTCATCAGTAAGAATCAGAGAACTCGGAAGGAATGGAATTTTTAACAAAGAATATATTTGTGTGTGTGTGAATTTGCATTTTGTTGAGCAAAGTGTAACTGAGTCCGGTCTTGCTAATTTTTATTTTTGGCAGTATAAATAGGTGAATCGATAACTGAACGTGGTAATTTCAGAAGGATGGGGGGGAAGAAGGCAACGTTAGCATGACTACTGCTTACTCTTTTGTAACCCTTCAGTGGTAGTAAATGATCCTCCAGTGAACATGACTTTGAGTTTTGAATGTAGTCACAAGGCCGTCGAGAAGGAATAACGTGAGATCTCACTGCCTGTTACCATCTATGGTGAAAGAAGACAACAGAAGAGATGGTTGCACAGCCCTGTGAATGTACTGGTGGCCGAAGGGGATCGGTTCTAGGGCCTGCCTTGGGTACCAAAATCTGCAGATGCTCAAGTCCCTCATATAAAACAGTATAGTGTTTGCATGTAACCTATGCTCATCCTCCCTATACTTTATTTTTTTATTTTAAAATTTTTATTTACTTTAATTTTTTTTGCTGCACCGCACAGCTTGTGAGATCTTAGTTCCCCGACCAGGGATTGAACCCGGGTCCTCGGCAGTGAGAGTGCCGAGTTCTAACCACTGCACCTCCAGGGAATTCCCCATCCTCCTTATACTTTAAATCATCTCTAGATTACTTATAATACCTAATGCAATGTAAATAGTTGCCAGAGCGAGGCAAATTCAAGTTTTGCTTTTTGGAACTTTCTGGAGTTTTTAAAAAATATTTTCGATCTATGGTTGGTTGAATCTACGGGTGCAGAGCTATATTAAAAAGGTTGACTTGCACATTTTAAATGGGTGGATTGTGTGATATGTGAACTGTGTTTGAATAAAGCTGTTAGAAAAAAAAGGCAGCAAAAGAGAAATAGGTTTGACATGAAGAAATCAAATTTTTAAAAGTCACACTGGGGACAACGCACACACACAGTAGTCACACGTAGTCACACGTAGTCTTCCATGTGATACAGTATGCTTATCGTAAAGACTTGATATTGGCTGAAAGGTCCTTAAGCTGGACTCTGGGAATAGCTTTCAGAATCAGGGACTTAACTGTTTTCGATTTTCTCAATGGCGTCAAATGTCTTTTGAGGGTGGAAACAGCTAAAATGATTCAAAGGTAGGTTTGGCAATTAAGCAAATAATCAAGCTGAGAAATTATTTTCTCAATGGCGTCAAATGTCTTTTGAGGGTGGTTTGATTTTTGGAAACAGCTAAAATGATTCAAAGGTAGGTTTGGCAATTAAGCAAATAATCAAGCTGAGAAATTTCAACACAGTAAAATTAAAAAATGCTATAGAGTAGAAGCGGGTATTTTCCTTTGGGAGATCACATATGCTGACTCCATAAATGAGCATCTTTTTCTCCAGTGAAATTAGCCGGTTTCCGAACACTGAGATCGGATGTCAAGCTAAATAGGACCATCTTATGATTTGTGAACGACCCAGGCAGTTTGTCTTAGTTGGGGTCCTCTGGAAGCCCACCCAGTCGAGCCAGTGCAGGGGGTGTTCCCAGCAAGTGAGCAACAGCAGGTGGGCAGCTGGGGCTCTCACTGTCACCGGGCATGTCTGGAAGCCCCTGGGGAACGTCCCCAAGTCACCCGAGCCAGGGAGTGAGGAATCCACTGATTTCCATGTGTCGTTTGTTGAGCGCTGCCAGACTGCCCTGCACGTGAGCCGAGGTGCTCTCCCAGCCAGAAACAGAGCCTTCAGGCAGTGAGAAGTGCTAGTAGCAGTTACTGTTTTACTTTAGTCTAAATCAGCGCTGTCCAATAGAACTTTCTTTGATGAGCGACATGTTCTATAACCTGCATTGTATGGTAAGATAGCCACTAAACACTTTGAAATAAGACTAATGTGACTAAAGAACTGAACTTTTAATTTTATTTAATTTTAATTAAAAACACATTTAAATTGCTACATATTGCTAGCGGCTACCATCGTGGACAGTGCAGGTCTAAATAGAATTGTAGGAAACAAATCCATCATGGTCTCAAAGTCTCAAAATTAGGCATTAAGATGACTAGAATATAATGAGTGGTACCTAAAGATGTATTTTCAGTGCCTCTTAAATCTTCAGTCTTTTGCACTTTAGCTGGATAGGTTGGAAACAAATCCATCATGGTCTCAAAGTCTCAAAATTAGGCATTAAGATGACTAGAATATAATGAGTGGTACCTAAAGATGTATTTTCAATGCCTCTTAAATCTTCAGTCTTTTGCACTTTAGCTGGATAGGTTTTCAGCATTTGTTAGCTGACACAGGTGGTACTTTGTGTGCTCAGCTGAAGAGAATTGCTAATTAATGCAATTCAGGTCTTTCAATGACTGCTGTAGGAAGGTTCTGTGTCTCTGCATCCCAGCTCCGAACACAGAGAAGGGTCACACGTGAGAGCCTCCGCTGATGCCTGTAGGACTGCCTGGTGCTTGACTCCGCCCAGGTCAAGGCTGCCCAGGTAGATATTGTTGCGAGGGGGTTACTGGAATTATTCATTTGGTTTGACGCCTATAATTGACAACAGTGGTGGTTAGGCAATTTTGTTCAGTCCTTTTTAACTTCATTATATTGAGCAGCTCTTGACTTTGGGGATGGTGTGATTGAATATGTTAATCAGATCCCTGGGTTAAGGGCATTCAGAAGACTATTCACACCTGTCTGAAAAGCAGACTGAATGGTCAACAATTAATTTTTATTGGAAACAGGCAGCAGCAATATAGACCACAAATGACAAAGGTGAGGGATACCTAACTTCATGGCATCTTTCTCCCCTCCCTTGCCCAAGGGAGAGATTGCTAATCAGTGCTCTTTCTTGTGGATCCAAGATAGAACCTCTGGGTCTTTCTTAACACAACACTCCTGGCAGACACTGCAAGTCAATCAAGGTTAGTATCTTCAGTAAGAATCAATAAGTCTCATACCTGACGGAAAAGAGTGGGTGATTCAGAGGTCACTTATATGCAAGAGACTTTTAATACACTTTTACTTGTTTTTTTTTTTCTTGACTCGGGGGATGGAGGGCACTAAATAGCCTATTTCCCCTGCCCTGGCCCTACCCCCTAGGCTAGAGCTCAGCAAACTACCCCTGTTTTTCTAAGTGAAATTTTACTGGACGTAGCCACGCCCAGTTGTGTATGTGTTGTCCATGGCTGCTCTTTTGGTACAAGGACACATTCAAGACCACATGGCCTGCAAAGCTTAAAATATTTACTGCCCATCCCTTTACAGAAAAGTTTTCTGGACCCTGACTTAGATTCTTCTTTTGACTTTTTTACGGGGAGAAAAAAATCTCTGCTTCCTGTCGGCACGGGGAGTAGTTCGAGGAGCCTGTGCTTATTCCCTCCTGGACTGGGTGAAGCTGGTGAAACTTCCAATCTGCAGAATATATATGAACTTGATACATGGCCCCAGTGCAAACTTTTTAACCCCAACACATTGCTCTTAATGAATTACAGAGACAGAACTTCCGAGGCACACTCTGGAAGCTTGTGAGCTTGGGAGAAGTTGGCCTTGGGGTCACATGTTGGATCTGCCACTCAGTGTGTGGCCTTGGGCCAGTTGGCCCCTCTGAGTCTCTGCTTTTCATGAATAGGAGAATGTTACATCACAGTCCTTATGAGTGGCTGTTGAGAGAACTTTGCAGGGAGGATTAAATAAGAAAATGGACTACAAGTGCTATCCAAGGGCCTCACACATAGTGAAAGTCCATAAATGGGAGTTCTTCTCGAAGCAGCATATTTTAGTAAATAAGATGATGGCCTAGGAGAAATGGCTTGCTCAGAACAAGCTCATATCTGCCATGTGAGTGTCTTGGGGAAATAGTCTCCCTTCATACTTTGGGAACCCTATTATATCTGTTAGCTATAACTGTGTAACAAGCCACCCTAAAGCTCAAGTGTTTAAAATAATAAGCATTTACTGTGGCTCCTGAGTCCGTGGATCAGCTGGGTGGTGACACTGATCTGGGTCAGGCTCGACTGATGTCAGCTGAGTTGGTTCCTGGGCCTGTGGTCAGCTGGTGGTCAGCTAGGGGCTGGATGGATAGGGTGGTCCCACGTGTCTTGAAGCATCATTCCCACCACATTCTCTTGGCCCAGTCAAGTCCCAAGGACAGCCTAAAGTCAAAGAATAGCTCCCCCCAAAGGTGGAATGAGCTGAAGAATACGGTTGGAAGGGGCGTGGACAGGGATGAATAAGGAACTGGGAACATTTTTTGTAATGGATCATATTGGCTCCTTCATCAAGACGATAAAAAGTCAAGAAATTGCAGACATCATGCCTCTCATCCAAATGAATCGTTTTGTCAAGCATCCAGATATTTCAACTACTACTGTTTAGCTTTATCTTAAGACAATGAGTATACAATCTCTACCCTTAATAGAAAGAAGCTATGAAGTGAAACTTTTGATGAGGAAGTTCTGCATGGCAAACCCCAGTTTTCCCTTGCCCTGTTCCCCCTCAGACTTGGGCCAGCAGAGCCTTTGATGGGACGTTAATTTGGGGTCTGCCTCCCACAGTCTGTCATGTCATAGGGCCGGCAAACCTCAGGACCCATTGGCTGGTTGCATAGTGGGTTTCCCTGACGTTTTTACAAGCACCCCAGCCCTTGGATTCATCTGCAGAGGAATCCTCAAGCCCCCATGTCTCAGCCTTGTGCAGCTCCCTGAGGCTGTGTCTGCTTACTGCCGCAGAAGCCACTTGAGAATTGAAAATCGTGGCTGGATGGGGAACCGTCTTGGCCTCTGGGATCAGGCAGTCCTGGATGACGTGCTGGTTTGATCTTATTGACTCCAGTTTCAGCCAGTTGTTCGGAGTTGGACTAACTCTTGAAACCATGAGGGGCTCAAGAGCTTGGACTCTGGAGTCAACAGAACGAGGAAACCCGGCTCCACCACCTGCAGGTGTGACCTTGGGGAAGATGTTGACCTTGAGAGGCCGGGGGTCAAGACCTTGGGCTCTGGAGCCAGTAGCACAAGGTAACCTGGCTCCACCACCTGCAGGTGTGACCTTGGGGAAGATGCTGACCTCGAGGGCTTCGGGTTTTACATTAGTAAGCTGGGAGCAAGAACAGGGCTTATGATCTGGGGCTGCAGAGATGCCACGAGTTAGCTCTTGGGATGCATCTCACTTCAGTGTGTGGGGTAAGCACTCACTTGATGACAGCTCTTATTATCGAGATTATTTTTATGGGTCTGACTCCAGTGTAGTGAGCCCCTAGGCGATTTTTAAGTCTGTGTTATATGCCCAGTTTTGCCTCTTTGAAGGGGTCTCCTTCTCCTTTCTTAAGCCGGGTCTGGGAGGCCCCGTTTGAGTGGAAACATCCGTGGATTGCCATGAAAATGTCATTTTTGATTCGCACAGGGACTTTTGGGAAGGGGGTGGCTTCTCTTCAGCAAAGGGATGGCTGCCAAGCTTGCTGAATCGTGGAAAGGCATCCTTGGACCTGACGCTCCCAACAAACCAGACCCTGTTTGTCATTAATTTGAATGCTTCCAGAGCGTCGTATCAAACCCGCCCTGGTGTATTCCCGTGGGGCGCTCATCGGGCAGTGGCTATGGTTTGGAAAACCCTCTGCAGTCCTCATTGTTATCGTGTGGGCCACGTTGCGGGGAGGGCAGTTATTTTTTGTCTCCAGGTAGCTGTTTCATTTATTTTTCTCCCTGCTCAGCATCTGTGTGGGTGTTTGCATTGCAGAAGGGAGCTCGTAACTCAGTATACTTGGTGAAAATCCACGGGGATATTTATTCCTACGCTGTCTCTGAAACCGTGTAACAATTTATAGGAGAACACGATGTCAGTTCACTTATTTAGCTGTTCAGAAATTCTGATACTTCCTGTTTTCTAAGGAAAACTAAAAGGAGCAGGCTAGGAACACGGAAGCTAAGGGAAGGGGTGGCCATGTTAGAAGAAAGAGAACTGGCTTAATAAACATTGGCGTTCACATTGCACTTGGCTTCCACGTGGTGTTTCAGAGAGACCCCGCCCTGACCTACCTGCTGGGTAGAGCTGTGTTCTTAACCCAGGGCTGTGAGGTTTGCCAAGCCCTGCGGGCTGAGGACCAGAAACCGTCAGGGGTGGGGACAGGGCTGGGCTGGAGACAGACTTTGTCGGGTCCTGACCTCAAGCTGAGTCACTTGGACGAAGCTCTGAGTTAGTAACACCTTAAGTGTTCCATCCATCATGTGTAACCCGTGGTAGGTTGGATAGAGGGAGACAGAGGGATTCCAGACAGAAATGAAGTGAGTTGTGAATAATCCCCAAATGATGTACTTGTGACGGTGCAAGAAGCAACGGATGTTTGATGAAGCGACCTAACCAGGACCCCCACCCCTGCACGTACTCTGCAGCCATCTCTTGTCCCTGGGACATGGGGCACGGGCAGGACCCAGGGGGTGATCTCAGATCTTTAGGGTTAGGATGGTGTCTGTTATGGATTGAATTGTGTCCCCCAAAAAGCTATGTTGGTGTCCTCATCCCCAGCGCCTCAGAATGTGACCTTATTAGGAGATGGGGTCTTTGCAGAGGTAATCAGGTTAAGATGAGGTCATGGGGGTGCACCCTAATCCAGTATAGCATGTGCCCTCGAAGAAGGGGCCATTTGGAGACGATTCGCTTTGCCACACAGCAGAAACTAACACAACATTGTAAATCAATTAGGCTCCAATACAAATTAAAGAAAAAATTCTGTACAACCGACAAGGACCTACAGTGTAGCACTGGGAACTATAGGCAATATTTTGTCATAACCTATAAGGGAAAAGAATCTGAAAAAGAATATATGTATATGTAACTGAATTACTGCTATACACCTGAAACTAACACAATATTGGAAATCAACTATACTTCAATAAAAACAAACAGGTGAATTAAAAAAATAAATAAAAATAAAAAAATTTTAAAAAAGAAGGAGGCATTTGGACACAGACCCAAGGAGATGCGATGTGAAGGTGAAGGCAGGGATGGGGTGATGCTTCTACAAGCCAAGGATGCTGAAGATGGGCAGCAAACAGCCAGAAGGCGGCAGAGAGATCTGGGACAGCGTCTCCCCGCAGCCTCAGACGGAATCAATCCCCCTGATGCCTGGATCTTTGATTTCTAGCCTCTAGAACTGTGACACCTGTATTTCTGTTGTCTTAGTCACACGATTTGTGGTACATTGTTGATGCAGCCCTAGCAAACACACACAGCTCGCATCGAGATAAAGGGCATGGATGTCGCACCCGTCACCCCACTGTGCCGTGCAGAGGCTTGGGGACCAGGGATTTCCAGGTTCCCCCAAATGAGGCTGGGAACCATTTGGCAACTCAGATTCATATATTTCTAATCAACATCCAGAAATAACATGACGAGGTGTGGACTTCTGCCTCTTGTCATCTGGATTTTCTGTGTATAACAATAATGATAATATTAAAAGTACAGTTGTACGGCATGCTTCACTGAGGGAGTGACGTACCTGCACGGGAGAATTTACATGCAGGCCACGCTTTGTCTCTGCCACCAGTGAACAAAAGTCTTGTTGGACCCATTTGTGAGGAAACTGAGGCTCCAGAGAGGAAGTGACTTGTGCGAGGTGAGTGAGAACCAGAGTTCAAGTCCAGGACTCTTGCTTTGCAGGATCTGTGGTCTCCCCACTGTTCTGGAGGACAGCTGCCCAGCTGGGGCCACCTGGAGAGTTCTGAAGGTACTGATGCCTAGGTTGTCCCCAGAGGGGCTGATTTAATTGGTCTGGGAAGTGACCTGGGCATGGAGAGTCTTCCAGTCTCCCAGGTTGAGACCCAGCACAATAGGTAGACCACCAGCAAAGTATTTTAGGTTGAAATTTTTAAGTTAGCTTATGGAGAAGTTCTGACAGAGATTGGTGAGAATCACTTGGGGAATTTTTCCTTGAGTACAGATTTTTGCTCCTGCCCCACCCCCATGCCAGGCATGGGGGATCAGAATTTCTAGGAGTGGAGTCCAGGTGTCTGTATTTGACAAAAGGTCTGAAGGTCATTTGAGGATCATACAGGTTTGGGTTCCGGGGTGTGTTATAGAGGGATTTTAGACCATGAAGAACTTTATGTCTTCTTGTAAAGCCTGGGCTGTAACACCCTACCTACTGACCTAGGGAGTATGGCCATCTGTTCACTTCAAAGATTCTAACGGTAAATATTATAGTGTTACACAGAAAGGACCTGGGACTTAAAGATGGAGTAAATACTTTTGCGTTGTAACTGGGTATAACTCCCAGCCACCCAGGAAGCCTGTTTTGGAATTTTACAGAGTTTTGAGGAAGTCCACCAAGTGGAAGAAGTTTCCCATTCCATAAACCCATAGATTGCAGCCTTTTGGACATCACTGGGCTGATTTCTTTGTTCTACACATGAAGAAACTGAAGCCCATAGAGAGTGTGGCCACCTGTCTAATCCCTACAAAAGGTGTGTCTAGGATTGGAGGCTCCAGATACCAACTTTGATGTTCTTCTCATTGTCTCTGTTTCTGACCCTGCACCCATCCAGCTGCAGCTCACTGACACAGCTCACTGACCACTGTGAGATCTGTGCTCTGGATGGGGCCCTTCCTGCAAGAGTCACTATGATGTGGTGACCAGCAAGGCTATTCTTGGCTAGAACCAAGGCTAGAACCCAAGGAGTCTGCCCAACGAGAGCAAGAACACACTCCACGCTGCATGGCTCAGAGCAAAGGGGGTCAGGGCTTCTGCACAGGATGTTCTGTGGAATGAATGACACGGCCTTCTCTGGAAGGTTGTCCACACCACCCTAATTCCGCATCCTGTAGACCTGTGCATGTCATCTTGCACACATCAGTGACCCACTGTTCTGGGGGATGTTCATCATGCTGTGTGGAAAAGAGACCTTGGAGAAGGAGTGTGTTGTAGGAAAAATGAGCACAACGTCTGGGCTTGGACTCCTGAGGTCTAAGTCTCAGCTCCACCCTTAATTGCATTAGATAAATTCATCTAATTTATGGGCTCTCTGGACTCTCATTTTCTCATCTTTAATAATATCTACCTTTGGGGTGTTTGTGAAGAGTACACAAGAGAGTAAGTGTCGAAAAACACTTTAAAGCTTTATATTAGTTATTACTGTTATTATTATTATTGCATCTGGTCGATATGGAAACTCAAGATGGGGCACCAGCTTTACTTTGTACCTTCAAGAAGAGTTAAGTACCAATTTCTATTTGTGGGTTTGGTTTTCTTTTGCCAGGTTTCAGATAATTTAGAAATATAATGCCCGATACAGTAAGTCAAGATGATTAGCTCTCTGTTCTCCTGATGCTTAAAATCTAAGGCAGAAAATATTGGCAGTGACAAAGGTGATTGGGCCATTGGCCAGAGCTGGTTCATTAATTAATCTGCCTTTATATCTTGCTCAAGCACTGTGGGAAGCTGGGACGGAGCCATGGCACCTATACCCTGCTCTAGGTGTACCCATCAAGATAAATTTCTGCTGAGTTGGCAGTGTTAATCTTTGGACATATCAAATGATCAGATAAGATCATATTCAACTGTAGAACAAACATACATTGGAATATTGGTCAATTATTAAAAATTAGGCTGTTGAATGTTGAGTGACATGGGGACATATTTACAATAATGTTTTAGGTGCAAAAAAGCAAGTTACAATATGGAAGTATAGGTACCAAATATTAAGAATGGGTTTCTGGTGGTAGAAGGAAGGTATTTCTGTTTTCATCTTTGTGTCTGTTGGCATTTTCAGGGAAATACTAATTCTGCCTGATGGTGGTGGCTTCTCTTGAATTGCGTCTTTTTTTATTTTTTTGGTTCTGTTTGTTTTGTTTCGTTTGTTTATTTTTGTTGTTGTTATTGAATTGGATCTTGGTGGGTGCATAGGAGTTGAAAAGGCAGGAGGGCCATCCTGAGGAATGGGAGTAGCATTTGTGGAGGCATAGAGGAACGAAAGCCTATGGCCTGTTCTGGAAATGGCTGGGCCACATGCAGATGGTCAACCAGTTAGGGTTTGCAGCAAGGTCTGGCTGGAACAGAGGAGGACTAAGGTGCATTGGGAAGCAGTGTTGGATAAGTCCAGTGAAGCCAGATGATGGAGGGCCTTCCAGGCCTGGTGGTAGATTTATCACCCATAAAGGGATAGGGGATTAGTATGTGTTGTATGCCTGTTACAAATGTTAGACCATAAAGGGCCTTGCCCCTGCCATGTTTCCTAAATCACTGGGTCATGGACCTCACCTGGAGCCAATACTGATCTTGAAGTATTTTGGACCTCAGTCCACAGTCATGGAAATAAGCCCTGGTTTCTGAGCCTGGAAGGAATCATGGTGGACTTCTCTTCTGTGCATTGGTTTCTGGGTTGGGGAAATCAGCTGAGTATCTGTGGGCACTGCCTCCTCCGGTGAATAAACAGGACATTGGTCAATGGTAGGGAGAGCAGTAAACATGTTCAGGCCACAATAAAGGGTATTGCTACGTTATTGTAAAAGTTTTTGTGTGCCGTTTTATTGTTTTAAATTTAATGTTTTGCTCCCTCATTAGTTTTGAAATTTAATAATAAGGTTGAGTTATATATCTGGCTGAGTTTCTAGCAGAACTGCCATTCCATCTCTGAACAGTATGTGCAAGCATTCTGAATCCTAATTTCTACACCTGTGGATAGAGTGAAACCAGTGTTACCAATTGTAGCTTTGCATATGCACAAGGTTTGGGCTTTGGTTGGGTTTTCCAAGAATCAGACTCTAATAGTAGGATTTGAATTTAACTAGTTTATTTGAATTTAACTAGTTTATTTATCCCAAGAAGCACTGGTAGGGGAGTGGGAAGTGAAACACACAAGGCAAGGAAACCAACAAGCAATATAATAATGTGTAGGTCACTTCTTTGGGCAACAGGGTTCAACCCCCCTGGGGACCACTGGGAGCCTGCAGAGGTACATGCAAGGTTGTCCCCCTCAAGGGGTGAGGACACTGGGGAACATTTATCAGCTAACCCATGTCCACCATTGGTTGAGGGTTACTTCTGGGGAATTAACTCCCCAGCACTCCTGGCCTTCTGCATGTAATGGGCTGAGCCTGCTCTGTGGCCAGAGAAAGCCCTCAGACAAGGACAAGTGGGTGCCAAGGGAATACGGGTAGAGTATCTACTACTCCATGTCACATGGAAGGCTTAACGATAAAAGTAATGGCCAGAAACTAGGTGCTTTTCCCCTAAGATTGGGTACAAGGTAAGGATGTCTGCTCTCACCACTCTTATTCAGTATCATACTGGAAGTCTTAGCCAATGCAGTAGGACAAGAAAAAGAAATAAAATGCATACACATTGAGAAGGAAGAACTAAAACTGCCTTTGTTCACAGAAGTCATGATTGCCTATGAGAAAATCCCAGAGACTCAACAAAAAACCTCATAGAACTAATAAGTGATTATGGTTACGTTTCAGGATACAGGGATTCAAAAGCCAATTGCTTTTCTATATACAAATAACAAATAATTGGAATTTGAAATTAAAAACACTATTTACATTAACAGGAAAATAATGAAATACTTAGGTATAAATCTAATAAAACATGTATAAGATCTATATGAGGAAAACTAGAAGACTGTGATGAAAGAAATCAAAGAACTAACTAAATGGAGAGATATTCCATGTTTATGGATAGGATGATGTAATAGCGTTAAGATGTCAGTTCTTCCGAACTTGATCTTTACTAGATTCAAAGCAATTCCAATCAAAATCCCGGCAAGTTATTTTGTGGATATCAACAAAGTGATTCTAAAGTTTATTCAGAGAGGCAGAAGACCCAGAATAGCCAACTCAATATTGAAGGAGAACAACAGAGTCAGACTGACACTGACTTCAGCCCTTACTTTACAGCTACAGTAATCAAGGCAGTGTGATATTCACCTGAAACTAATTTAATGTTGTACATAAGTTATACCTCAATAAAGAAGATTTAAGTAAATTTCTGTTGTTTATTAAAAAATACACTGTGATATTGGTGAAAGAATAGGCACATAGATTAATGGAACAGAATAGAGAGCCCCCAAATTGGAAGCAACCAAGATGTCCTTCAGTATGTGTATTGGTAAGCAAACTGTGGTCCATTCACATGATGGAATATTATTCATCAATAAGAAGAAATGAGCTGTCAAGCCACAAAAGAACATGGAGGAATTTAAAAGCCTATTGCTAAGTGAAAGAAGCCAATCTGAAAGGGTTACATACTGTATGACTCCAAGTATATGATATTCTGAAAAAGGTAAAATTATAGAGAGAGTAAAAGATCAGTGATTGCTTGGGGTTCCAGGGGATGGAGGAAGGGAGGAATAAATAGGTGGAACATTTAACCCCATATATAAGATACTTAGAGTGGTGAAACTCTTTTGTATGATACTATAATGGTGGATACATGACATCATTTGTTAAAACCCATAGAACTGTACAATACAAAGAGTGACCCCTGGTGTAGATTCTGGGCTTTAGATAATAATAATATATCAGTATTGGTTCATCAGTTGTTATAAACACATCAGGATATAAACACAGCAGGATATTCATAATAGGGGAAACTGGGCTGAGGAGGGAATGCGGGAGGGCACATAGGAACTCTCAATTGTACATTACACTCAACTTTTCTATAAACCTAAAACTTCTCTTAAAACAAAGTCTATTCATAAATGAAAAAATAAAGCAAACATTTTATAGTCTGGAGTTTAAAAAGTATTAATATTTGTGAGTGATTAACTTATAAAATAAGTTAGAACAGTCCTGATCTTGCCCATAAAAAGTGATTCCAGGGTGAAGATGAAAGGGTGATGTTATCAAAATAAAAAATATTGTGGGCACGTATATGGTGCAGGCGAAGACCCTGGACTAAGGAGTGACTTATGCTGAGCCCTATCCCAGCCTGTGCCTTAGAAGCAGACTTTAGATGAGTTAGAAATTGGCTTCATATGGTAGTGCTATTTTTAGTTTTTTAAGGAACCTCCATATTGTTTTCCATAGTGGCTGTATCAATTTACATTCTCACCAACAGTGTAGGCTGGTTCCTTTTCCACCACACCCTTTCCAGCATTTATTGTTTCTAGCTTTTTTGATAATGGCCATTCTGACCGGTGTGAGGTGATACCCCATTGTAGTTTTGATTTGATTTCTCTAATAATTAGTGATGTTGAGCATCTTTTCATGTGTCTCTTGGCCATCTGTGTGTCTTCCTTGGTGAAATGTCTATTTAGGTCTTCTGCCCATTTTTTAACTGGATTGTTTGTT
>NC_041227.1:45102261-45136566 GCF_002837175.3 Physeter macrocephalus | reverse complement strand
CTTCGTCATAAATTAGGTGCCCATATGTGTGTGGGTTTATCTCTGGGCATTCTATCCTGTACCATTGATCTATATTTCTGTTTTTGTGCCAGTACCATACTGTCTTGATTACTGTAGCTTTGTAGTAGAGTCTGAAGTCCAGGTGCCTGATTCCTCCAGCTCCATTTTTCTTTCTCAAGAGGGAGGGGATATGGGGACATGTGTATGCATATGGCTGATTCCCTTTGTTGTGCAACAGAAACTAACATGGTATTGTGAAGCGATTGTACTCCAATAAAGATCTATTAAGAAAAAAGTCAGCTTCGGACTTCTCATATGCCAAGTGAGGGTGGGGCTGTGAAGGGGAAGGGAGATGCTGTCTGTAAAGAGGTTAGACGACAGCCATTGTAACTCGACTCCCTCACCCCTCGCCTTGCCTCCAGACCTCTCAGGGTGCCGTACGCATGCTTCTCTTTGATCCAGTCAAGGGCTGTCCATCTTTGGCAGCTGGGCTGCCAATTGATGACAGACAGCGACTCTGACAGGTCACGACAAGGTGGAAATGGACCTAGCTCCTCAAGGACATCTGTTCAGGCTCTGCTAGAAGCCAGCTTCTCCCCATGTGGGGCTTCAGTTTCACACTAGCCCTCCAGACTTTCTTTATGAGTGGCAAAGGCGTTTCACACTTCAGACGGTCCTTTTGAGGATGATTTGCTTTCTACAAGGAGAATCGGGAATTCCCAGCTGATTGGAAGGTTCTGTTCACTCTCATCTCAGCACTTGAGGTAGAGTCTCCCATATGTGCAAACGCAGCCATATGTGGACGAGCAATCAGTCTGGGGTAGGAGCTGAGCTGTCACTGGGTTGGATGGTGCAGATATGGATGATTTCCATCATCTCAGAAAGTTCTGTCGGACAATACAGATAAGGAATATTCCGTCTCACTCACTAACTGCCTTTTTATCTCCTGCTTGCATCTGCTCCTTGCTGTGTGTGTGGTCACCACCCCAGTTCTGGCCCTCAGTGCCCATTAACATGCTGATTGATTGATTGACAGAGCTGTCCCTTAGCAAGGCTGGCAAAATGCTATACCTCTGGCTTCTCAGATGGCACAGCTGTGCCTCTGCTGGGCACTTGAGACCTTACCAGGACCCCAAATCATTTGTACCACCCTGTCTCCTCCCATTCCCCAGCACGTGCCTGAGTGCATGGCACATGCATGCCAGGCTTCCTGCTGTCCTGTGAGCTCATCATTCCCCTCCATGCCCCTGTGCAAGGTCGCATGTCACCCTCCACTCTTGGAGTGGTCTCCCTTCTCTCCACCTGTCCTGTGAAAGTCTCCTCCCTTCTGTGGCACACTTCTTAAATATCACCTCCTCAAAGAAGGCCTTCATGGCCACCCAACCAGATAGTTTCTTTCTCTGGAAAATTCTCTGACAATTTATTTTCCCTCCCTTGAGATACTGAGCACATCTTGCTTCAGGAAATTTATCTGTTTCATTACCCATCCTCACTTCCTCCTGGAATATACATCCCTTTGAGGACAAGTGCTCTGTGTCCTTCATCTGTGCAGACTAGCCCTATGCTTTGCCGAGCAATACATATTTGGTGAATTAAAAGACCCTCCGGCCAAGAAACAATCTCCAGAGTTACTTCTCCAAGAAGCTGTTTCCTAAACCACCTTAGGAGCAAGCCAGCACGCTTCCGCGGACCCCACGTAGGGACACCCTGCAGGACTCCTGTCTCACCCCGTCTCTCTGCCCCTAGACCAACATTTAGCCACACTGGTCATGTGTCCCCTTCTGCACACTAAAGAGGATTGGCTTGTGTACCAGATACTGTTGAAGCCCAGATTATGTCTCTCAGGCCTTATTCCTTAACATGTGTACTCCCATGCTTCTCATTGCCTGAACCTGAATCTCTTTGCCTGAGGGTTTTTGGATGTTCTCCAAAGCCCGAGAAGACCACTCTACCTGCCCCACAAGGCAGACCAGAAGCTCCAGGGAATGAACATCCTTGGGAACAGTGCTCAAGCAAGAACTGATGAGAGGTGGTGTATAGATACCCCAGCTCCATCTTCTGTTGTGTGGATGGCTCTGAGCTAGTGCTGTATGTGGTTTCCAGGAGGATTGAGCTTCCATCCCCACAGCCCAGCTGGCTTGATAACTTGACCCTTTGTTGGCTGCCTTCCTCCTCCATCCTGCTTCCCCACTATCAGGGTTCCCTTTCCCTCCCAGTAAACTAGCTGCCTTGAATCTTTGTCTGAGATTCTGCTTCTGGGGAACCCAATATCAGATTGAATGACTGCAAAATCACCTTCATTTCTGACATTCTGGCTTCTTTGGTTTTGTCGTCCTTCAGTGGGCTCTGGTTGGTATTTTGTCTACACTGTTTGCTCCCTGTGAGGCGTACACCCCTAAGCTCTTAGCTGGAATGATTGCTTCATTCATGTCATAGGGCTAAAACTTGGGAGTGACATGTTCAACTGGGACCCAGCTGGATGAGGAACATGCCTTGAGGCAGTGAGCACAATTGGAGGCCTCCAGGAATTCCAGAGAAAAGGGTGCGGTGACGTTCTTGGTGGCCCTAGCTCTACCTGAAGCCAGGGATTATTGAGAGTTACCAGCTTTGCTGTTTCTAGGGAATGAATTTATAGCTGGGGAATTGATATATGAAAAATGTGAAATACTGTTTTAATGTTAAATATCTTTTTTCCTGTAGTTCACAAAAAGAACATTTAATTAAAATAGAACTTGGTGGAAGAGATCAAAGTTACTTTGCAGAATTTCTTTGACACTGATTTTTATCTGAATTTTCTGTTTGCTGAATTCATGCCCTTCTGTCCTCTCTTTTCATTCTTTTCCTTCTTTTCTCTCTGCCTCTCCTTTTACCACTATTATTTGTGCTACTGTATTTAGATGATGTTAAAACGTTTTCTTTTTAAAAATACATATACAAGTAACTTGATCTAACTGTTGAGCATTTGAACTCATTAGAACTTTCTAAACAAGACAAGGCCCTATCTGTGGCACACGTGCTGCTCTCTGACCTCCACAGCTATTGCCAGACATCAATAATCAATCACCATACCCTTCTCAACCCAGAGCTTAAAGAAGCCATTGCCGATTGATTGGCATTTGCATAGGAGATGAAATTTTCATGATTTAGTATAAATGATTAGAATAGGGAGACCATTTCAGGCAGATACTTGATATGCCTGTTCCTTTCATGTATCCTTTGTAAGGAAATTGTCAGATAAAAGGAGGGTTCCAGGACAGCTTCTCCTTGAGTTCTGTGGGTTGTGAGTCAGTCTTGGGTGCCACACTGCACTAACCTGTTCATCACCTTGAGAGAAATCCAAGAAAGAGGAGAACCATGAGCTGAGTTTTCCACTCTCCTCTGTCCCAGCCCCAGTGGCAGCTTATTGAAGATGTTTAGCAATAAGTACAGATGGGATTCTTGCCCTTTCTCTCCTCCCATGGGTTTTATACATACTAATGCCCTTGGCTTTCCCCGTAAACTAGCTCCCAGGTCCCTTGATCACTGTCATCACCTCCCTCGGATGCTTTCGCGCTGGGCTCTCTGCGACGGTCCCCAAGGGCTCAGGCCAGGGCTGGCCGCCATAGCGTGTTTTGAGACATTTTCCCTGCATCCGTGCCTCATCGGTCTTCCCCAGAAACCGGGCCTTGGTGTCGGGGCACCACCCACTGCTGCTCTGCCAACCCCGCTGCAGGTGCGTGCTGACTCCTGTAGATCTGGGGGGATCGTGGCCTGCTTTTCAGAGGTCGCAGCTCACGCCTGCCCTTCCCTATCTCATCTCTGCATCGCGTGTTAAGCAGCATCTGGGCTGACCCACGGGGCTCAGCTGCTTGTTCTCCATCTGAGTCCAGACGTGACTCAACGGGATCCTGGGCCTCTGACTTTCTGGCCACCCCCGTCCCTTCTGGCTTCTTCTCCCAACTTGTCCTTGTGTCCCAGCCTGGGAATCAGCTTGGAGAACTTCTCCAGTGTTTGCTGTGTCCCTGAGTTAACTGATTAAGCTTCTCACCAGCCCTTGTCTGGGCATCAGCGCTGGTCACTTGCAGCCTCCCCCAGATTCCTCTCCTGGGGTATTTGTCAGGGTCTTTTATGCCACTGACACTGACCAGAGGTTTGTCTTTGTGCAGCCGTCTTCTGTACCTCTCCCGAGGCTCCAGGAAGTGCCTCTTGTTCAATTGCTCCGTGGCCTTGATTTCCTCCAGGTGATTGGTTTGGGTGATCGGTTGAACACTGTCCTACCCAGAGATTCTGTGGGTTTTAACAGGCACAGAGTGTATGGAAGACTTCTTCAGACCCTTCACACTCCGCTGGCCGGAGAGTGTGGCTTCAGAAAGTCGTACCCTTGGCATCAGTGCATTAGGAGGAAATGGTGCCCCGCAAGTTCCTGGATGTCTCGGGTTCCTGGAGGGCAGGAAGATGGGGATTGACTAGCGCATGTTTTATTGAGGGAGAGCTCTCAGCAGGACAAGGCGGGGGAAGAGGCCAAGAGGGATGCTTTCTCAGCCCAGGCTCAGCCTTGACCTGATGCGGGGGCAGGGGGGAATCCTGTAGCTCAAATCACACCCAGGATCGTCCACGCTTGAGTTAGGGGTCTGAGGGTACTTGTATCAGTCAGTCCTTGGACATCCCCGGGGCTGGGGAACCCAGCCTTACAGGGGGCAGTTCTGAGGACAGAGTCCCAGCTTTAGCCCCGGGAGCTGGGGGCTGTGGTACTAGCCACCACGGCCACGGCAGCTCAGGAGGAAGGAAGCTAGCAATTATTGCAAGGCTGCTGTGAGCGGGTGTGTGGGGAAATTCCACATCCATCCCCTCATTTAATTCTTAAAACGCCCCACAAACACAACATTGTTTTCCCCTCGGTGGGATTCAGGAGCTTTCTAAGGTCTGAGAAATCAGGAGTGGAGGAGTCGGGATTTGAACCCAGATCCTCTTTCTTGGTTTCTTTCCCCAAAGCCCCCAGTTGTCTACGCTGGACCTCACTGCTGAATTAATGCTGCACCAGGGACCGCAGTTTCAACATGTGGAGTCTCAGCCCTTGATGAGGAAAATCATTACATAGGAATCTCCCGGACACTTTTCCCAAAAGTCATCTTTTAAAAGGCTTTAAGGCTCTCCTTCAGACCTATTTGCTTTTATTTGTATGGTCATCCATGTAGAAGTCAAAACAAACTTCTTTGTCTGCTTCCCAACCAAGCCCACAGAATATTCAGATCACCAGTTTGGGAGGTGGGTTAGCTACAGGTGGGGAGAGACGGTTTAATCACAGCAATCAAAAAAAAAAAACATTAAGTCTTGGGCCATTCAGTGTAGAAAAACCTACAGTTTAACACTCTGTTAGGCCCTGAGAATGTCATTATATTAAATCCCAGAATTAACTGGAATTCATTTGCTCAGTTTTTCAACAGACTTAATTTATTGAGTACCTACCAGGTGTCAGGTACTGTGCTGGAGGGACACAAGGATTACTGAGACATGGTCCTTGTCCACAAAGAACTTAGTGTAAAAACTGCTTAAAGAGGAAGCAAGTGTCTCCCCTGAGCAGGGTCCTTTATTACATTAAGCTGACGAATAAACATATATAAGCTGATAAGCTCATGAAAGGATGCACAGCATCATTAGTCATCAGGGAAATGAAAATTAAATCTACAATGAGATACCACTGCACGCTCACTAGAATGGCTCAAATTTAAAAGCTGATAATGCCAAGTGTTGTCAAGGATGTGGAGTAACTGGAACTCTAATCTATGGTTGATGGAAATGTAAAATGGTGCAGCCACACTGGAAAACAGTTTGGAGTTTCTTATAAGTTAAACATGCACTTACCGTATGACCCAGCCATTGTACTCTTAGGTAGTTTCCCCAAAGAAATGAAAACATATGGTCATGAAAAGATACGCACATGAATGTTCATAGCAGTTTTATTCATAATAGCCCCAAACTGGAAAAACCTACATATACATCAACTGGTAAATGGATAAACAAATAGGGGTACATACATGTAATAGACTACTACTCAGCTCTTAAAGGAATGAACCACCAAAACACACAACAACGTGAATGGATCTCAGAAACATCATGCTAAATGAAAGAAGCCAGACACCAAGGGGTACATACATACCATGTAATTCCATTTGTATAAAATTCTAGAAAATGCAAACTCAGAGGCAGGAAGGAGATCAGTGGTTACATGGGGCCAAGTGGGCCCATGATGGATGCACCGAAAGGGACACAAGGGAACTTTGGGGCTGATGGAATCTTCCACTTTAAATGGCTGCAGTTTATTGCATGTAGATTATACTTCAGTAAAGTTGATTTTTAAAAAGCACCTAGCAGCATGTCTAGCTCATAGCAAATGCTCAATAAATGGTAGATTTAAGGGAAAAAAATATATATGTGGCCTACCACCTGCCAGGTTCTCGCCAGCCTCACTCCTGAGATATGCCACTTCTCCTTCTGTGGGCAGCAGTGGGATACAGAAACCCCCCACCTTCTTCCCGGTGGGGCAGAAACACTGACCCAACTCCCCTTTTTGGCGGCTCTGAGTGGCGGACAAGGCTGCTTCCTCCCAGAAGCAAGAGTATTCTCTTCCATTTTGGCATCCTGTGACTTGGAGTCAGACTTCCCAAGGCCTGGCCACACCCCCAGCCAGGCTGAGTAGGGAAACCAGCCAGCTCCCCGAGCCTCTGCCCCACCCGGGCATCCTTCCGGCCTGAAGGGAGGAAGCTGCATATGGTTCTAATCACCAGATTACAGACTCAGCCTTCACTTGGGTTGCAGTTCATTTGGGAGGCTCCCTCAGAGACTTGATCCACTAGTTGCATTTCAGTCTGAGTTCAGAACAATTCACAAGCTAGGCCCTGGGTAAAATCCAATAAAAGGAGACTGAGAGGAGACGGAATAAGGGTGATGGCACATTTGAAAATAGCTCATATGGGCTCTGCTTTCTTTACCTGCTGAGATAAACAAGTGCAACTTTCCTTTCGTCCTTATAATGGGATCTGATTTTTATATCTGACCTCTCTGTCCTGAAGCTGTGGGGACACCCAGGGAACGTCTGTAGCCACTGACCCAACTCCTCTGGGACTCCCAGCCCCTCTTCTCCTCCAGGGGTGCTTAACCCCATTGGCAGTCTGGTGAAGGATCTTGTTTTGAATACACAGGATAAAATACATAGGGCAACAGAAAGTATCAATATTTTACCTATGTTGAAATACAGTTACGGGCATAGTGAATAAAAAACCTGGTGATGGAGTAATAATCTATGTGCTTCTTTATTCCCACGTTCCATAGCAAGATCTGGTGGAGGGTCTGATAATTACTGTCATTTTGAATTGCTGATGAGCATAAATGCTATCTTGAGATATCTGCACACTGTCATGGGCTGTAAAATACGTGACAGCTAACTGGTGATAAAGGCAAAGAAATTGCTAACATACCATGTGGTTTGCTGCCCACATTCATAAGTAGAAGGAAATGCTGCATTTCAGGTAGAAGTTAGTTAAAAAGATGTATTCCTCATTCCTGTTCAGGGTCCCCTACATTCCCCCCATAGACCCCTTGGCTAAAAACCCCTGGGACTAGGACCAAACTCTCCTACCTGCCAGGCCTTCCCACTGGTCTGCCACCACTCCTGCCAGCCATACATCACCTCCTAAGTTAAAAAAAACATTGTGACAAAATATTTCAGACATAAAGATGTATAGGGAATAATAGAATGAATATCCATGTAGCCATCACTCACCTAAGAAGTAAACTATTGCAAATACATTTTGAAATCCCCTTTGGATTTCTCACTGCTCACATTTGCATTCTGTTCCCTGCCTCCCAGGGGCCACATTGTGTCTAGAACTGGGTGTTTGTGAACCTCCATATGTACCTCCAGGCTTTTACCACAAGCGTGCATGTCCAGAAACAGCATCAAGTATCAGCTGCATGTGTTTGAACTTGGTATATAAATCATTTCACACCCCGTGTGACCTTCTGCAACATGCATTTCTCCCTCGATGTTATATGCATGAGATTTGTCCATGTCAGTGTCTGAGGCTCTGAGTCACCGACTTTCAAAGCTGCATGGTACCCATGGGGACGACTACATCATGGTTTAGTTAGCTGTTCTCCTGTGGATGGACATTTGGATTGTGTCCAGCTTTTTGACATGACAGGGCCACACCGAACACTCTTGTGGGTGTCTCCTGGTAAGATCCATTTCTCAAGCAGTGGAATGGCTGGATGGTAGGGTATGTGCCTCCTTCGTTTTTATAGATTTCACCAAACTGCTCTCTGGCATGGTTGTATTGATAGATTTACACTGTCACCAGCAGGAGATGTGGGTTCCCATTGTTCTCCATTGTCATAAATGCTTGGTATTGTCAGACTTTTTAATATCTGCTAGTCTGATGAAGTGTCTAAGTGTGGCTTTAATTTGCATTGCCCTGGTTACCGGCTGGAGTGACATGAATGGGGTCCCCCAAAGACATGAGGTTCCAACTCCTGGAACCTGTGACTGTTACCTTATAGGGTAAAGTTTTTACAGATGTGATTAAATTAAAGATCTCAAGATGAGGAGATCACCTTGGATTATCCATGTGGACCCTAAATGCAATCACAAGTGTCCTTATCAGAGAGAAGGCAGAGGGAGATTAGACACCCACAGGGTGGAAGGTGATTCAAAGATGGAGAGAGTTTGGAGTGATGTGGCCACAAGCCAAGGAGCACCAGCAGCCTCCAGAAGCTGGGAAAAGCAAGAAACAGATTCTCTAGAGAGCCTCCAGAGGGAGTGAGGCCCTGCTGACTCCTTGACTTTGGACTTCTGATCCCCAGAACTGTGAGAGGACAAATTTCTACTGCTTTAAGGCACCTGATTTGTGGTAATTTCTTATGGCAGCGGATCAAGTTCAGCTTCTGCTTACAAGTTTATTCCACATCTGTGTGGTCTCTTCTGTGAATTGCTTACTCATAAATTTTGCCTGTTTGTTTCTTATGAACTGTAAGAGAACTTTACATAGTCTGTATATAAATTCTTTGTTAGTGTAATATTTTGTCCATGGCTTGTCTTTTGTCTGTTTGATGGTGGTTTGATACACAGAAGTTTTAAACCTTAATGTAGTCAGATGCATCATTTTTTTTTTCCTTTGTGGTTTGTGTTGTCTTTCTAAAAATGTTTTTCTTTTTAAAATGTTTTTCTTCCAGTTTTATTGAGATATAATTGACATGCAGCACAATGTAAGTTTAAAGTATACAACATAATGATTTGACTTATATACATCATGAAATGATTATCACAATAAGTTTAGAGAATATTCATCATCTCATATAGATATAAAATTAAACAAATAGAAAAAAATGTTTTTCCTTATGATGAGCGCTCTTAGGATTTCCTCTCTTAACAGCTTTCATATATAACATACAGCAGTGTTCATTATATTTATCATGTTGTACATTACATCCCTAGTACTTATTTATCTTATAAATGACTGTTTCTGTTTGGTTATATTTGTTCATTTGTTTTGTTTTTTAGATTACACATATAAGTGAAATTATATAGTATTTGTCTTTCTCTGATTTATTTCACTTAGCATAATACACTCTAGGTCCAACCAACCATGTTGCTGCAAATGGCAAGATTTCATTCTTTTTTATGGCTGAGTAGTATTCGTGTGTGTGTGTGTGTGTGTGTGTGTGTGTATCACATCCTCTTTATCCACTTATCTTGTGGGCACTTAGGTTGCTTCCATATCTTGGCTGTTGTAGATAATGCTGCAGTGAGTATAGGGGTATATATATCTTTTCAAATTAGTATTTTCATTTTCTTTGGATAAATACCCAGGAGTGAAATTGCTGGATCACATGGTAGTTCTATTTTTCAATTTTTTGAGGAATCTCCATACTATTTTCTGTAGTGTCTGCATCAATTTACATTCCCACCAACAGTGCACAAGGGTTCCCTTTTCTCCACATCCCTACCAATACTTGTTATTTGTTGTCTTTTTGATAATAGCCATTCTGGCAGGTGTGAGGTGATATCTCACAGTGGTTTTGATTTGCATTTCTCTGATTATTAGTGATGTTGAGCATCTTTTCATGTGCCTGTTGGCCATCTGTATGTCTTCTTTGGAAAAATGTCTATTTAGGTCCTCTGCCCACTTTTTAATCCAGTTGTTTGTTTGTTTTTTGATGTTGAGTTGTATGAGTTTTTGCATATTTTGGATAATAACCCCTTATTGGATGTATCATTTGCAAATAGCTTCTCCCATTCAGTATGTGACCTTTTCATTTTGTTGATAGTTCCTTTACTGTGTGAAAGCTTTTTAGTTTGATGTAGTCTTATTTGTTTATTTTTGCTTTTGTTTCCCTTGCCTGAAGAGACATATCCAGAAAAATATTGCTAAGAGAAATGTCAAAGAATGTATTGCCTATGTTTTCTTCTAGAATTTTTTATAGTTTCAGGAATTATATTTAAGTCTTTAATCCATTTTGAGTTTTTTTTATATCTGGTGTGAGAAAGTAGTCCACTTTGATTCTCTTGCATGTAACTGTCCAATTAGCCCAACACCATTTATTGAAGAGGCTGTCTTTTCCCTATTGTATGTTATTGCCTCCTTTATCTTAGATTAATTGCCCATATAAATGTGGGTTTATTTCTGGGCTCTGTATTCTCTTCCATTGACTTACGGTCTGTTTTGTTGCCAGTACCATACTGTTTTGATGACTGTAGCTTTGTAGTATAGTTTGAAATCAGGGCACGTGATACCTCCAGCTTTGTTCTTCTCTCTCAAGACTGTTTTGGTTATTCAGGGTCTTTTGTGCTTCCATACAAATTTTAGAATTATTTGCTTTTAGTTCTGTGAAAAATGCCATTGTTATTTTGATAGGTATTGCGTTGAATCTGTAGATGGCCTTGGGTAATATGGTCATTTTAACAATATTAATTCTTCCAATCCGTGAGCATGGTATCTATTTCTATTTGTGTCATCTTCAGTTGATTTAAAAATTTTTTTCTTATCATTTTCTGATACAAGTCTTTTACCTCTTTAGTTAGATTTATTCCTAAGTATTTTATTGTTTTTGAATTGATTGTAAGTGGGATTATTTTCTTAATTTCTCTTTCTAATAGTTCATGGTTAGTATATAGACATCCAACAGATTTCTGCATATTAATTTTGTAACCTGAAACTTCACTGAATTCATTGATGAGTTCTAGTAGTTTTTTTGGTGGCGTGTTTAGGATTTTCTATGGATAGTATCATGTCATCTGCAAACAGTGACAGTTTTACTTCTTCCTTTCCAATTTGGATTCTTTTTATTTCTTTTTCTTGTCTGATATGTTGCATCTTGTTTAGGAAGTCCTTTACTACCCTGAGATCAGAGATACAAATATCCTGCTATTATCTTCTCAATGTCTCCTGCTATTTAGGAACCTGGCCGGCCCCTGCCTTTTGGGTGAGAGACCCCAGCAGGGGAAGGAAAGCCGCCCGACATTCCATCAGCCCATGGAGCACTGGCCTGGAAACTGGTGTAGCTTGCCTTTTTCACACCTTGATTTTGACAAATGCCCATGCAAATTAGTTTGATGTTTAGCTTTCAAAGCTATATCTACTTTTGTACTTTTTAACCGTCACTTGTCATTTGCCACTTTTCAGTTACCACCACTGTAGGTCCAACTAAGGCAGATTTGCCCCTTCTTCTCAGCTGTGAGTCGCCAGTATTGTTCTCCCCCTTGCTCCAAGTGTATCATCATTTTTGTTTATTATTTGTCATTTCTAAAATTCCAGTAATGACAGTTTTATTTAGTTTTTTCCTGTTGATAATCCAGACCAAGTGCCATGACTTCAAATGCCTTCAGGGTGAGGCATGTGGTGTAAGAGGAAGGAGGTGGGTGTGTGAGCTCAGGGGTGGCTGCCTGGGGGTGAGTCCCATCTGAAATCTGATATTGGCCACACACATTCCACCCACCCACCACACCTGGGCACATGCCACCTGCCCATCACACCTGAGCTCTGGCTCTGTGCTTGATGACCTGTTACAGATCGCCACCATGTAAACTGTGACCTCATTTTGGAAAAAAAGAAAAGTAGAACCTCTAGCAAATAAGATGACTCCTCTTGATTCCCTTTGTAGCCTTAACCAAGTCATTAACTACTCTGCATCCTTTGTGAGCTTTAAATGGGATTAGAGACTAGCTTACTTCTGAGGCCCCTTTCAGCTCATAAAAGTGTCTGATGACCCTTAGGAAATCCAAAGGTGTTCACTTTCACAGACTTCTATCTTACTTAAAATTTACCACTTTAACCATTTAATGTATACAGTTTAGTGGCATTTATTCCATTTACAATGTTGTGCAACCATCACCTCTTTCTAGTTCTGAAACATTTTCATCAACCTAAAGGATGACCTGTACCCATTAGCAATCACTCCCTACCCTTCTCTGCCCCCAGCCTCTGGAAAACACCAGTCTGTCTCTATGGATGTGCCGATTCTGGATATTTTATATAAATGGGATCATTTATATAAATATGTGGCCTTTTGTGTCTGTCTTATTTCACTTAGCATAATGTTTACAAGCTATAATCTATCTATAATCATGTATCAGTATGGGTATATATAGTATCATGTATCAATATATTATCACATATAAATATCAGTATTGGCATGTACCAATACTTCATTTGTTTTTTTGGCTGAACTGAGCAATATTCTGCTGTGAGGCTGTACCACATTTTGTGTATCTGCTCATCTGTTGATAGACATTTGGGTGTTTCCACCTTAAACCTACTGTCAGTGGTGCTGCTCTGAACATTAGTGTACAAGTTTTTGTTTGAACATCCCTATGGTCCATTTATTGAAGAAGCGCCAAACTATTTTCCACAGAAGTTTCACCATTTGTATCTTTTTTTGATCCTTTCTCCCCCAATAAGAGATTATTATTCAGTCAAGTTGCCCCTGTTCTAAGATTCCTCTGTCTCTGTAAGCATCCTTCATGCCTGCTCACCCAGAGACTCTAGGAGACATTTGCTGTGAACAGTCTACATGGAGCTCCAGCACCTCCTCTCCCCATGGAGGGACCCATCGTGAGAGCCCCCCTCCCCACCCCCTACCCCAAAGAAAGCTGTCAACTCCTGTTGCCACTGCCTCACATGGGCATCTGGGGGGCGGGGGAGAGAACCTGCCCTTCCCTGTGATGTGGTGGGAGGTGAGCTTGTCCTCCACCCGGGAGGGATGTCATGGATGTGAGGCACCTCCATGGATTTCCATCATTGGTGCCCCTCGTCCTCAAGGAGCAGGTCCCACGCGCAGGCTTCAGCAAATGTGCAGTGAGGAGGTGGTGACCTGGTCACCTGCAGATGAGGATGTGTCCCCTCCGATGAGGTCCTGATTCTGCTCTCCGACTGTCTGCTTGGAGACAAGACTGGTGCTTTGGAGATGGCTTAGTTAGGGTTCCCACCAAAATCAAGGATTTGGGTACAAATAGATTGTTTAGGAAGTGATCTCAAGAAACACCAGTTGGGGATGTTACCATTGAGGAAGCTGGGCTTAGTTCCAGTGAGGACCCTCTGGGAGACGGTGTCGAGCCACTGACAGGTGAGGAGACTGGGGTGTTTATCTCTCAAATCTTGTCCACATAGGTTGAGGGTCACCCCAGCCTTTCTTGTCTGCCTGTGTAGAGGCTGCGCACCCACCTGGGCCCAGATAACATCCTCCGCCAGGGAGACGCGGGACGCCATGGGCATGGATGGAAACTGCCCACGGAGACCTCCCGGGTGGTACTGGCACTGCTGCGGGGAAGGGATGTTGAAGATAGTGCCGAGAGGGAGTCCATACCTGCGTGTTGGGACTGGCTCAGGTCATCATGTTTGAAGTCAGATGAATGAGAAGGTCTTTACATCTCAACCTGTGGCTGTTTCAACATCTCAACATGGGACTGTCTCGCCAGGTCCTGTAAATGTCTATCAACATGTGAGAATCTCAACATCTGGATCTGGGAATGTGTCAGTGTGTCAACCTGAGGAGGTCTCAACGTTGAATATCTTGACATGTCAGTGTGCGAATGTCTCAACATTTCAACATGTGAACGTCTCAACGTCTTGACATGTGGATGGCAACCTGTGAATGTTTCAACAGTCTTAATGCACCCATGTCTCAACATCTCAACATGCACATGTCACAACAGATCAATGTGTGATGTTGACATGTGAACCTGTGTGTGTCTCAACATGCAAATGTCTTGCCATCTCAACATATGATTGTCAACATAACAACACATGAATGCCACAGCACCTCGGCTCCAAAGAGTTGAGTGAGCCATTGTCTTCCTTCAAACCCCAGTCCCTCAGAACCCTGGTGAATACTAGCACACGGAAATCTTAACCCTATGGAAGTTCTCTTCTTGTACGAACCAGCACTAGATTTTACAGGTGGAAAGATACTTGCTCAAGTTTTGTAACAGTCCGGTAGTTCTCCATTTATACAGAAATCAGGCTGCTGGCAAAATCAGGTACTCCCAAATCCTTATTGGGGGAAATGCCTTTCAGCCTCGTGGAAGAGACAACCCAAAGGCCCCCGCACGTTCCTGAAAGTGGCTGTGAATTACTCTCACGATCCCACCCAGATAAGTACAGATAAAGTGAGGTCACAGATTAGAAGCAGAACCTCTGACACTTGTAAAGCTGACCTCAGGGGGAGGAGAAGGAAGTCCTGTAGAAAGTAGACTCCCTTGGGAGGGAGAGTGGAATTGACTAGGATGGGGGCCAGGGAACCTTCTGGGGCAGTCATAATGGTCTTCATCTTGATAGAGCTTTGGGCTACAAAGGTGTATTCATTTGTCAGAACTCAGCGAATGTTCATTTAAGATTTGTGCATTTCATTGTATGTGAATTGCATCTTAATAGAAAAGTACCATAAACAAATATTGATTTGACACGCATGCTGAAGAATTCAGGGAGAAGTGTGCTAATCTCTGCAATATAATTTTAAATGCATTTTTTAAAAGACAGATTGGTAGATGGATAAAGGAATGGATAGATGGGTACCTGTGTGATAAAACAAGCCTTATACAATGTTTTGTTACAGGCTAGGTGGTGGGTAACGTTTTTTTCAACTTTTTGGAATATATGAAAATTTTCATAGTAAAATATTCTGGCAGAAAGTAGGCTTGTTAAATGAACAAGTCCAGCCATTTGGGGCTGCTTTACTCACATCACAGACTTTGAGAACATTGCTCGATCGTATCTCATTTTTATGCCTCATACTCATTAATGTCCTGAATTATTTTTAGAAATCTTAAAATTCGGATCCATGTGTATTTAAGATAGCAAAAGAGAATGTAATTACTATTGGAAATTTTCCATTAAAAATCTCTGCAAGGTCTATTCGTCATTAAGGATAACCTTTAGATACCTGGAACGTTCCACTTAAGTGAAATTGCTCATTCCCTGACAGTACAGGACGCCTGAGATGCCATTTTAATTTGCATTTCTGGTTCATGGATGATCACATCATCTTACCTTTGACTTGGCTTCAGCGTTTTCAGGGCATTTTTACACGTACAGTTTCAGGGTTTTAGGGAAAGGGCTTTGGGGCTAGAGTCACCCGAGTTTGGATTCTATCTAGGTTGTCCACTTGCTATGTGTGTGGCCATGGAGGCATTTTTTGATCTGTTTGATCGTGATGCTTTTATGTGACAAACACACGATGAGACCTAAAATACAGGTTTCTCCTAAGACATAAGTCACATAATGCAGGCAAAGCCCATTAAGGAGCCTGACACGTAGTAGGCTCTTCATCAGGTGGAGCTGTCTGCCTCAGTTCCGTTCCCGAAGTCCCCATGACATTTCTGTGAAGCAGAACAAACACTGTCTTACACGTTTCCCAGAGAAGACGGCTAGCATTTGGAGACATTCAATTACCTGCAGACCCCCAGCCATATGGGATCCCAGAGTAGAGGGAGGACTCGAACTTGTGTCTCTTAGTCCACTGCTGTTTCTATTTCAGCCAGTCTTCCCCCAAATCTAGTGAGATGATAAAGGAAGCAGAAGGAGGGTGTGAGGCTGAAGTGAACTGGAATCTCCTGTGGTCTCAGGACAAAAAGGATGTTGCTCATACTGCTGAAGGTCGAAAAGAATTTTGTTGAAAGTTATTAACATCCATGGGGGAACGGTAAAAAGGCAGGCTGAAATTACACAGCAGACTTGCGCAGACCTTTCCAAATCTTTAAACATTTGAGCCTCACACGTGTCACCCAGGTAGCTTGGTCTGGGACGACTACCGATCATTTGAAATCACACTGTTCTCACCAGCCACTGTCTTCCCATCGTCGGGAGTGTCCTGGGTGTGAGGACAGCTCCCACATTGTCACATCCGGCTGCTCTTCACTCCATCCCCCAGGACCTTCACTGCCCTCCACGCCCTGCACTTCCCACCTGGGAACAGGCAGTGGTGAGGAAGCGGGGGGCACAGCTGAGGGCACTGGTGTTTGGAGACGTTCAGAGACCTGCAGACCCCGACCCTGTGGACGTAGACCCTTCCAAAGTAGATGGAGGATTTGAACTCTCACCTCTGAGTCCACCGCTGTTTTCTGCTTTAGCCCGTGGCAGTGGGTCAATGGCACCATGATGGCCTTCCAAAGGGCCCTGGATCCTTTCCAGACGCCCTCTTCTTTTCTTCATTTCCCTTGGCCAAAGCTGTTGAGTTTCCGAACACAGCGACTGAAGAACAATTGTGTTACATACCAGACCATTCCCCTGGGACATCGCATCTGTCTTAGACCTGGTCGTCTTAGACAGCTTTATGCCAGACGTGTCAGTTTTTTGTTTTTTTAGAATGTAAATTTTTAAAATTGAAGTATAGTTGATTTATGATGTTGTGTTAATTTCTGCTGTACAGCAAAGTGACTTTGTTATACATATATATATATATATATTCCTTTTCATATTCTTTTCCATTATGGTTTATCACAGGATATTGAATACAGTTCCCTGTGCTCTACAGTAGGACCTTGTTGTTTATCCATCCTATACATAATAGTTTGCATCTGCTAATCCCAACCTCCCAGTCCATCCCAGACGTCTCAGTTTCAGTGGAGGTTTGCCTATCTTTTTTTTTTTTTTTTTTTTTTTTTTTTTGCGGTACACGGGCCTCTCACTGTTGTGGCCTCTCCCGTTGCGGAGCACAGGCTCCGGACGCGCAGGCTCAGCGGCCATGGCTCACGGGCCCAGCCGCTCCGCGGCATGTGGGATCTTCCCAGACCGAGGCACAAGCCCATGTCCCCTGCATCGGCAGGCGAACTCTTAACCACTGTGCCACCAGGGAAGCCCTGCCTATCTTCTTAAGTTCATCACCCAGAATAGGCTACTGGCTTTGTTTGCCGCGTAAAGGAAGAAAAAAGTGTCTACTTGAGAACGATGTCAACTGTTTGAGTGTCTCACCAGTGCTGAAAGGAGAGCCTGGAGCCCAGCGTGTGTGTCTGGTGGGGATGCCCATTCAGGGTGCTCTGTGGCATCACAGAGAACATGGAAGGAACAAAGTGAAACCAACCCCGGGAGAGGAGCGACGGCCAAAGAACACATACCCTCAAGGGGCTTATTGTTCTTAGAGCGTGCTGGGGAGTTATGACAGACTGTTTGGAGCCTTAACAATCGCTTATTTTGTATTGGATGTTTTAAAAAAGCAAAGGATTTTTTGTCCTTGTATATTACATGTATGCCAGGAAAAATAGTTCCTGGAGAATGAAAACACCTCGAGGGTCAGTTTGCAACTTGAGAGGGGCCGTTGGGCCCTGTGGCCAAGATGCCATTTTCTCCTGAGTGATGCATATCCAGGGGGGGAGCACAGATGCGGCCAGGAGGATGGGCTGATGTGGGAAGGTCTCCCGTCTTCAGAGTGGGTACTGTGGGTGCGGTAATAATCTCACCCCTGGCCCGGAGGGACGTGGGCTGCAGAGTAGCTGGTGTCCAAAACCTAATGGGGAACAGGACTAGGCAGAGCCACTCTGGGCTGACGTTGCTCAGGCGGGCCTGGTGTCCGCGTCTCAGGAGCAGTTAACGTAGCACACGTTGCCTCAGCGACCCACCCAGACCCCAAACCCCAGGCCCCAGACCCCAGGTGTTCTCTGGGCAGTGCTGTCGTCTGTGGGGCTGAGAACGGGCCAAGTTGGGGGCTGTTGGGGGGATGGCGCGGTAAGCAGGAACGGCAGTGGAAGGAGAATGGAGGAGCAGCCCAGCTTGCCGTCTGCCCAGGGCTCCCCAGAGACCACGGAGGGGCCCTTGGGCGGGTGCTCATGCTCTCCTGAGAGTGACACGCCCACACGACACGCGGCAGGGCCGCTGCTGACACGTGCTCTCCTGGGAGGCCTTGCACTTGACACCTGCAGCAAACGAGAAGGATGCTTCCCCACTGGCCTCTTCAGCCTGATTTTCCTTCCAGCAGACTTGTGGGAACCACAGGAATCACTCAAGCAGCGAGTGTGTCTCAAAATGCAGTTTTAGGACCAACAGTTCCCTGAGAGTGTGGGAGAAATGCATGTTCTCAGGCCCCGCCCCACCCCTCCTGAGTCAGGAGCTCTGGGGCGGGGTGGGCCCAGGAATCTGAGTTTTCCCACGCTCTCTGGGTGAGCCTGGTTGTACTCCTAGTTTGGGATCCACTGATGGAGAGGAACGGGTACGGGAGGGCCTTTAGAAAGAGTTGGGGCAGGATCTGGCTGGAATTGGGGGCACTGGGGGATTTCTTTTGAGCTGATATACAGAAAAGCACAAGGTTACTTCCTAAATGATAGGTTATAGGTCAATACAAGCAGTAATGTCTTTCTAATGATGTTTTTGTTCACACTTTACATAAGAATGAGAAGAATTCAGTGGTTCGTTTCCAAGGCTAGTCTTAGTAACCCTGGTCTGTGAGGGGTAGTGCTAGGGCCCAGCCCCCAGCCCCTCCTTGAGGATCCCTCACGGACACGTCCAATAGCAAAGGTTGCCTGTTTCCTGATTCAGGACCTACCTTGTGAAAATGAAGGTCCTTTTTTTTTCTTTATGATTTTCCTTGACACATGGGTCCAGGTATTATTTATTATCTGGTTTTGCTCCCTGCCTCCAGGCAAGGACTACATTTAAGCCAATTCAAACTTTGCAAGTCTTAAAAATCACTCTGTCTTTGCTCACCCCTTCCAGGTTTGGCAGGGGCTTCTTTCAAACAGGAAATCCATCTCTTTCTACCTTCCCAGGCTTCCTGCTTAACTCACTCCATGATCTGTTCTTACTTTTTCAAACTACAAATTGACAGGGTCAGTGTGTGTGTGTGTGTGTGTGTGTGTGTGTGTGTGTGTGTGTGTGTGTGTGTGTGTGTGTGTAGCGGGGCGGGGCTGGGGGGCAAGGGTGGGGAAGGGTGTCCACTTTTCCCCTTCCGTTGCCAAGGGTCCTGATGTTCAGTGTGGAAGGTTAACTTCTTTAAAGGCAAAGCAGTCATGGCGGCGCCTTGTGAACAGTTGTGCATTCTGTCCATCTTCATCTAATTGTTCCTAAAAGTTATCCCAACCTTCCAGAAGTAAAAGTTACTGTGACTATTTTAAAGAACAACTTTTAACTACCGCAGGCCCATGGCATACATTTAAGCCAATAATTATCTCCAGCGTGAATTACTTTCATACAGAAAGAAGACCTCTGGAGATTTTTCTTTTCCTGTAGTTCCTTCATTTTAATGGGCTGTTGAGTGTGATTCTGGATCATGGATTCAGATTCTCTTCCCCTACTGCCTCCCCACACATCCCTAATGACTAGACTTTTTCCTCCAAAAGCCATGGTATTCATCAACTCTCCAGTCCTGGAGGGGACCCCAAATTACGTATGCCCCTCTCTTCATGAAACCCTGAGTAATAATGATGGAATCGTTGGTCACAGAGAGACCTTTGGTAACATCAGACTTACTTTATCAAAAGTTAAGGAAAGGGCTTCCCTGGTGGCGCAGTGGTAGAGAACCTGCCTGCCGATGCAGGGGACACGGGTTCGTGCCCCTGTCCGGGAAGATCCCACATGCCGCGGAGCAGCTGGGCCCGTGAGCCATGGCCACTGATACTGTGCGTCCGGAGCCTGTGCTCCGCAGTGGGAGAGGCCACAACAGTGAGAGGCCCGCGTACCACAAAAAAAAAAAAGGAAAGCAACAGGAACCAATGATCGGGTTCCATATTGAGGCGAATGTTTCAACTTGGTGAGAAATGAAGTGGGAAGAATTTGGAAGGTGAAAGGTCAGTAGAAGAAAGATAAAGGTCAGATACCTCCCCTTCTTACCTGCCCCCACCACCGTCCATGGGTGTGAATGGAGAGGATGCTCTATGAGGTCCCGGCGTGGCTCTGACCCAGCTCCCTCTCCTTTGACATGGGGGGTGGGCATCGGCCAGCCCCCATCCAGGAGAACTCCCTGCAGAACAGAATGTTCTCTGCACTGTTCATCGCACAGAAGGCACTTGTCATACGCGTCCCATGGGCAATTGACCTGTGGCTAGTGCAAATGATGAGCTAAATTTTGACTTTTATTTAATTCTACTTAATTTACATTGAAGTGGCCCCAGGTGGCTAGTGGCTGCCACTCTGAGCGGTGCAGAGCCCGAGGGAAGGAAGCAGAGTGGCCGGAGCAGTGCCAGCTCTTCCTCAGCCCCTGGGTAACTCCTCGGGACGGTGGTACCAAAGCAGGCTCCCCACAGAGGAGGCTTTCCTCCATTTATGAAACCTGGAAGCTGAGAAAGGAAAATACCATGCTTTTGCAAAGAACTTGAGATAATTGAGGCTTGAAATTTTCACTGAGGTGAAACAGAGCTTTCCTTCATTATTAACAAATAGGCTTGGACTGAAAGCAGGGGACTCAACAGAAAGGCCTGCCTTTTTTTTTCTTTTTTTCTTTTTTTCACCCTTCATCCACTAGGGACAAATTGGAGAAAACTCTGGGAGTGTCCGGGAGCTTTTTCTTTTTCTTTTTTTTTTTTTTTTGGACTAGGAAAAGGATGGCGCAAATAGTCGTCTGATTAGACACCCAGGTTCTCGGAGTGTCTGTGGTCTACCTACCTTCCGTTTTCCCATCTGCTGAGCTGCACCTTATCTGGGAAGGGAGGGAATGAATGAGCACCAGTTGGTTTTGCCCCTGTTGGCCGTGTTCGGGAGAGGGTCTGGTGGGGAGAGGTGTGAAACATCCCCAAATCTGGAAGATCCCAGGTAGCCCTGTGCCCGTACCACTTGGCATTGGTGAGTTCAGCATGTTTGTCGAAGAAAACTGCTCTGTTTTGGAATGTTCTTTATAGTGATTAACCAGCATCCATCACTGGACATCTGCTGAGTAACAGGCTCTGTGTTTCATGCTTTGAGGTTCAGAAGAAGCATTAGTTATTACCACGGCACACGGCACCATAGAGTAGGAAAGGTAAAATACGCACTCTTGGAATAAATGGCGGAAGAGGTAGCTATCCAGGTGTTAATTTTTCAGTAAACAATAGGAATGTGAGTGTGTGTGTGTGTGTGTGTGTGTGCGCGCGTACACACACATTTAGCTAACACGTTGGTGGCAGTCAGTGGGACAAAAATGTTATTGGAGGGAAGTTGGATTCCTTTTAAACTGAGAACCATCTTGGCTGGTATCTCTGCTGAGAACAGTCTTCTAAGTGGTGATCATGAAGGCTGATAGGCAAGGTCCAGCCAGAGAGAAAACGGGGTAGACAGAGTTAAGGGTAGACAGAGTTAAAAGTAGCCAGCTGGGGTCCAGAGACTGTGCTGGGAACCTGGCACCCTGCTTGCCTGTCCCTCCCTCTGACGTTGGCTCACGTCACCAGCCTTCCTGGCACACCCCTGTGGCCAGTGTCTGCACTGGTAGCCTCTCCAGCTTGGTTCTGGCTGCGGGGCTGGTGTGTGCCCTGCGTACACACCGCGGGCCACTGCTTTCAGCTGAAGCCGGGCCTCGGCCCTCTTCCTGGGTGCTAAGTGGGTCCCATCCAACCCCTCCGCAGTCCCAGGCCCCCCCGCTATACCTCTCTCCCCGGACAAGCAGCCATGACAACCGTCGGCCGCAGGACCCAACAGTGTAGCCAAAGGATGCTTTATTGAAAGAAGAGCACTTAGTAAAAGTTAAATCTCTTCCAAAACAAAAATGGGGCCTGTGGTCTCTCAGTGTCCAGAAATTTCTCAGTCCTGACGTGGCAAAAGGACACAGCAGCCAGCTTTGGAAGGAACTCTCACTGGCCAAAGCTGGGACAATTTGAATTCAAAATAAATAATGACAGTAACAGGTTACGATCCATAGACTAAGATGGGAATCTGTGAGTTCACATTTGAATAAGTGAACGGATGAATGAGTGAACGAGATGGAAATAACTCTTCCTTTGTGTAGGAGAGATGGTGGAATTAGAAAAATCACCATATGGCAAGCATCATAATTGTTTCAAGCAAGAACCATAAATAGTACTACAACTAGTGACTAAATGCTTGATAAACAGGATATTTACATAGTCGTAAAGTATATTCCCATGGGATACTTACTAATTACAAAGGAGAAAATGGGAACTTGATAGTGAGGAAGCTGGCTGACCCTATCCTAACCGAGTGCAGGGACAGGTTGGCATCGTGCCTCCTGATGGAATGCTCTGGAAAGGATACACATCACTTCCGGGGTTGTCTTGTCACAAGAAATCATCAGGCAAACCCAAACTGAGGGGTAGTCTACAGAACCTGGCCTGCAAGGGCCTGAAAGACCAGCAAGACAGAGCAGCCGTCCCAGTTTGGAGGAGGCTAAGGAGACAGTCCAGGTAAGTGCTGTGTGTCATTCTTGATTGAATCCTGTGCAGAAATTTTTCCTTTTCCTATAAGACATGAGTGAGATAATGAGCAAGATGAATCAGGTCTGTAGATTCGATCATAGCATTGGTATCATTGTTTATGTCCATATTTTGACAGTTTTGCGGTGCTTGTGTAAGAGAATGTCTGTGTTCTTGGGAAGTACACTGAGCGGTGTAGGTGTGAAGGGCATGAGACCTGCATTGGACTGGAAGGGGCACAGGGGACCTGCTGGGGGTGATGGGATGCCCTGTCCCTTAGTTGGGTTGTGGGTCACCAGGGTGTCTGCATTTGTCGAAACGTACTAACTCTACACTGAACTTCTGTGCATTTTCCCGTGTGCAAGTTATGCTTCACTGAAAAAGTAAATCAGAAAAAATTGAACACTTTTTAAAAAAGACAATTCCAAAATTTTTTAGTGTGTAAAGCCATTGAGGTGGGTGAAAATCCTTCCAAAATGCTACGTTAAAATTCTAGAGTTGTCCCTGATCCAAGCATGTTGATTTTTCAAAATAATTCACTACTTCATGGTCGTATATGATTTCGCCTCCTAGCATTTAGCACAGTGAATATCAGCCAATTGTGATGATTGCCATCTTGACACTTCATCCTATTTGAGACCTGGCAGACAGGAAAGACATTTGTGATATTAGGGGAGGGACAGAAAGCCATCCCAGGTCAGAACTTTCCAGGTGCTCACACCTTGATGGAAACACTCTCCACCCTAGGAAACGCTCCTCCATCTACCAGGCCAGCTGCGGGGCTTGTGGTTTGGAGCCTGAGGGTCTGCTTATTGGACTTTCCTTTGAAGGGACCCCAGCCAGCTCCCCGCTTTGATTGCAAAGGTTGGAGAATGTATTTGTTGCTTTTCAAATCACCCTCCTGTGCCAGGAAGCTTCAGGGTGGTGTCATCTCTCCACCTCCGAGTCAGATGGAATAAAAATTTCATGCCAACCTCGCCCAATGAGAGGACGGGGAGGGCGGACGTGAAGTCAGGACTCTGAATCAGGAGCAGAGGAAGCAGAGTCAGGATCTCACCTGGACAGCACCTCACCTCACTGTGCTCTGGCTGCTCAGAAAAGGAACCCGACTCCCACGTCCAGCCAGCACTCAGCTATCGGGAGCCTGGCAGGTCACTGTGGTGGTCCCTGCCCTTTATAACACGCTTAGGTTCCCAGCAGCATTTTGACCCTCGTGACAGATGGTGACACTTGTTTCAGAGGCTCAGAGAGACCTAATCACTAGAGTCTGGGCTTTCTTCCCTCTTTTCTGAGGTTCTTCCTGGTACGTCACACAGCTTGTCTTAGCTTGGGTTCCCAGGAGCAGCCCTGAGCAAGGACTTAAATGTGGTCCTCAATTTGGGAGGTGAGCCAGGGAAGGCAGGGAGGCCCTGGAGGGGGAGGGAGCAGAGGTACATATACACCCACTCCCTTTGTTGTTGGTTGAGGGCTGTGGGGAGGGGAGTGTACATCATTCCATCCATCACACAGTTGGGCAAAGAGATGTTGATGTTGATAGTGAAGTCGAGGGGGCAGGGACTGAGGAGGTGGTGGGGGACACCCCAGGTTGTCTGTCAAGGGCCAGACCACATGAAATAGGCTCTGAGAGCTTTGAGGGGGAAAGAGCATCATGGCCTGGACTCTGAGCCAGATCTTGGCATTGGATCCCTCTGCCTGGCAGCCAGTGACTGAGCCTTGGCTCAGAAAGTCAGTGGGAGGGGAGAGGGACGGAATTCTCTGATTAATTCCTTAAAAGGGGCCTAGGCTTCGCAGGTGCCTGTGGTGGGTAATAACCACCCTCCCCACCCCCCAATGTGGGGCAGGCTCCCTGACAACACTCCCTCCCCTGGGGGGAAAGCCTCAGGCTGCCCCTGCTTTTGAAGGTCCTGGATTTCCTTATCCTTGAGGGTGGGACCCGGGACCCAGTTCTAAGCCCATGTCTGGAAGCCCAGGCGCGTGACACTGAGTGAAGTCTGTGACTCTGCATCTAAAATCCCTCCTGTGCTGCGGTTGTATTTGCTCGGCACCTTCTACTTCCGTGAAGAGGCAGAGACTGAGGGCAGGCAGGAGAGAGCACAGAAGAGGCCCCAGAGGAGGCGGGCGCATGACCCCCTGGCATTCTTAGTCATTGCCACATTGCACCCAGCCAAGGCGGCCCTCTGAGGGTGAGGGATGCTTTTGGAGGAAGAAGAGCAGATTGAAAACAAAAAACAAAAAAGGCTCATGTGTGAATAAAGGTCGTGACCTTGGCCTCATTGCAGTCCCCACCCAGTTATGTCATTCGTATGTTTATTAAGAAAATGGTGAAACAAAACAAGGAACAAAACAACGGGCAGACATACCCAGCCTCCCACCTCAGAGAAGCTTCCTGTCTGTTTCCCAGCAGTGGAATCTCCTGGAGAAAATTGGCATTCCCTTCTTTGAGTCCCACTGGCCCCTGCGACACTTAGACCAGGAAGGATGGGGTCCCAGGGAGAATCAGCAAATGTGGGGCTTTCACTCCACACTCTCACCACCACCGAGCAGGGGACTTGGGAACAACCAGCAAATTTCCACCTTTCTCCTTGGCAGCCAGAATCACAGATTTAATCAGGTGGCATCAGAAGGCAAATATTTGGACCTGTCTATGGAAAGTTCTTGTTCTGCACCATTTCCTGTGGTGGCCCAGGGCTGGTTGGGACCACAAGGGAAATGAATTGCATAGAGAGGGCACATGCCTGACTTAGTTCCCAAGAAAGAAAGAGAGAGAGAGGGAATGAGAATGAGAGAGAAATCCTTTAGCTTGTGACTTTTTGTCCCTTTTCATTAAAGGGAGATCCTGGCACTCAGCTCTGATTGGGGGCCTACAGATTGGCTCTCTGCCCTTGTCCCACTTTGTCTTTTCAAATGGATGCTTTTTGGTCTGGTTTTTGTTTGCTGCTGGTGTTTAGTTCCTGAGAGAGGATCTGACTTATACAAGCTAATTTTTCCCTCCGCGAAGGCCAAAGGGAAGCCAGCCAGAAGCAGAGGCCTCTTGCTGGGGCCCCTCTGGGTCTCGCCGGCATCAGCCCCACTGTCACCTCCTCTGCAAACGCAGGGCCTGAGCCGGGCGGTTGGACGGGGAGCCGGGGGTCTGGATGGAGCAGTGCACCGTATTGGTTTATGGTATCAGAAGTTCTATAAACCAGAAAGGACTGGAACTCAGAGAGAGAGACAGAGAGGATGGACTTTGGCTTCTCAGAGAAGGCGGCCAGCCCTGGAGGGGACTCATGACTCTCTGACCCTCATCTCCAGCTCACCACGTGCCTTTGGACCTTGTTTCCTCATTGGAAGAAGAAGAGCATGGTGCATTGTGACCTCTAAACCCCAAAAGGAGAACCAGAGGGAAGAGAGACAAAGCCAGGGGCCCCGGGCAGAGGGCCTGGGCTGGATGTGCTGCCAGCCTAGGGCAAGTCACTTAACTGCGCAGAACCCCGTTGGTCCCCCTTGCATCTTCCCTGAGTGGTGGACACATCTTCGGGGGGACCCTTGGAAAACCACCACTGAGGCCACGAGGATGTCTCAACCCCCTTGCCTCCAGGGTTCTCTGCCTGTCCCTCATTGGGTACGTGTAGCCAGTAAACTCAAGACAGCCTTCTGAGCGATCTGATTTATTGGAAGATTTGAGGGAGGAGAATCACTTCTGAGGCTAAAACAAACAGGAGTAGATTATGCTCTTCACCTAAAATGTGCTTGAATTTTAAAGATGATACTTTGTGAATAATGCCTGTAAATGGATTCCATGACTGCCTTAAGCCACTTGTGACAGGAGCCTGGCCACTGGTGTACCTGTTCTTCATCCCTCTGGTTGAGGCACCTGGGTGAACATTAGTTGGTGTATAAATACCCCAGCTCCCTCACCCCTGGGGTGAGAATAACACTGAGGTGTGTGGTCTGTGCATTTTCCCGAGAATTCCCTGGGAACTGGGGTTAGGCCCCACTTACCCACAGTGATAACTGGCTTCCCAGCACATGCTTTACTGGCCACCTTCCCTTCCTGGGGTCACGTCCCCAACTACTGCTGGCCCTCCTCCACAAGTTAGTCACTTGCATTGGCATCCTTGTCTCAGAGTCTGCCTCTGTGAGAACCTGAACTAAGACCCAGATTCTTGGGTACCAAATCCTGGCTTCTCCCATCTGGGCAGCAATGTTTCCCCCACTACCTTCTGGGTGCAAAGTCTCACTGAGCTCCTTAGAGAGAAGCCAAGCTGTCTTCCAAGGCTAAGGCCAACCAGTCTTAATAATACTGTGGTGCAGAGCATGTAGCTAAGGTCGGGGGATTTTCTTTCTTTCTTTTATTCTGAACAGAAAGGAAAGTGACTATACTCCCTGGCACACGCCCCATCCACCTCCCAGATCAGCACTGCTTCTTATCCATAAAGGGAAGCTGGGGAGGGCAGAGACCCAGGAGGAAACCCCACTGTCAGAGCTTCTGGCCTCGGAAGACTGGGCCCAGAGAGGTGACAGAGTTCACCAGGTTACTTCAGTTACTCTGCATGTGGTGTCACATTCTGTCAGGAGAGGAAGGGTTGTATCAAACTCAGCTGCAGATGTCGTAAAGCATGGAAAGTGTGCTGAGGCCACCTCTGTGCTGTGGCTTGGAAATGAAGCCATCTGTCAAGCCAGGAGGCCAGGCTGCAGGCCTTACTCCGCTGGGCTGGGCCTTGGCTAGGAGAGGGGGCACTCCTGAGACGGGGGGTGGTGGCGGGTTCTGCACCGCCTTGAAACACTCCTGAGAATCAGAGAAGTTGAGAAAAACACGTCAAAGTCTCCTGAGAAATGTTTTCCATGTTTGGCAAAGATGAACTAGGATTTGCCATGCAAGGGGGGAGGACCTTTTTAAGTAAAAGCAAGATCTCCAAAATTCTTAGGCCTGTTTAGAAGCTTCTCTTGTGTGTCTTGAAAGAGGTTGAAACAAAGAGAAGGTGTTGAGGACAGCCTGGCTTTTTTAGTTAAAACTGATTATTAAAGTTGGATCATTCTAACCCAATACAAGAAGTGTATATGTGTGCACATGTGTGAAGGCAAACTTTGGAAGAAAATATATGAGGGTGAGGGAAAGTGGGCAGATAAGGAGATCTCATGGAATACATTGTGGAACCCAATTTATATTTCCTGTAATTTTGTTTGTAATCTTATTTGCTGTTCATGAACTACCAGCATAGGAACAATGTTTTGGGTGCTAAGTGCAGTTTCCAACAAGAAACCAAAAAGGGAAAGGAAAATGGAGGCCTCTCTGCGTTCGAGATTGCTGCTTGCTGGTTTTCTGGTGAATGACAGTCATAGAAAAATTAGGAAGGAGAATAAATTGGAACCATCATACACAACAAGGGGCCAGCATCCTCCCCAGCTTGCTTGTGACCCTGTTCTATCTGTGGGTCCTTAGCGTGGATAATTGTGAGCAGGCTGTCATTCTAGCCTTGCTGGGAGCCTGTTCCCAATTCATTATTTCACTCTCCTCCAGGAACAAGCCAAGGGAAAGACTGTGCCCAGAACCAGAGTGTTCCAGGTTTTCTGAAAGGTCACGGCTGCTTTATTTCCCGGTCGCACCCAGTTCAGCAGAAATGCTTGGACGTCCACCCTGTCCCTGTCACCGGGGCTTCTAGCTGACTCCGTTTCTTTGAGATAAAACTTCCCTCCTGGTCCAGTAGCATTCACGGCTGACTTGGCCACGAGACAGAGGACCCTGTGTTCCTCATTATTTCTGGATGAGAAGTCCCGCAGGCGAGTGGAGATTCAGGGCCAGGCTGGCTAGGTGGGGCAGGCCTCAGTGTGCAGTGGATTGTAGAAGCAGAGAGATAATTAAATTAAGAGCGCCAGGTGCAGGCATTGAAAGATAACCATGAGTATTAATTATGCAGCCCGGCTTCATAGGCCAGTGTCTAGCGGAGGAAATGCCATGGGCCTGTCTGTCACGTGGCAGTTTGAAAGGCTTGGGGGAGAAACATTCATGGTTTCTAGAGAATTTGCCAGGGCTGCCTACTTGGGATTCTGGTGAAGCAGGGATTATGTATGAGTGGGAATGTGTGTGTTTTTTTCTATTGCACACTGAGCCAAGGTGGTCCTTTGGTGTGGGACGTGGGAAGGGGGGGCTTTGATCCACGTAGAAATTTGAGTGTAGCAGGGAGAATGGTGGAGTAGGTTGTTTCTGATTTAGGCACTTCTGGAACTATTTATTCTCTCTGATTTGAAATGAGTTTGATCATAGGGATCTGGGGCAGTGTGTCCCCATCATAGACGAAGCGATACATCTCACGGTGGCCTGCAACACACCCGTCAAGGGGTGTGGACACTGAAGCGGCAGCAGAAGCGTGGCCACATCAGACACCGAGTAGAGCAAAAGTAGCCAGACCTTACGGTCCATTCTGCCTGATTCCATTTTGGTGCAGTTCTAGATCGGTTAAACTGAGCTCTGGTGATGGACGTCAGGTCTGTGGCTGCACCAGGGAACTTTACAGGGTGACTGTATTGCTCTGTGTCTTTCTTGGACTGAGGGTTAGTTACATGGATGTAAGCATGTTTCAGAATACATTGGATGTGCACTTAAAATCTGTGCATGTCATTGCATGTAAGCTATTCGTCACTGACAGAAATGTGAAAAGACCTGCCAGTGCTTTGCCCTGATGTGGGTTTTGAACCCTGATCGGTCTCTCTCAGATTTCATGTTTGTGCTCCGTCCTCACCACGCAGCCTTTCCCTGTTCACTGAGTTGTTCAGAAAAGGCTTTCATTAGATGGAAGCAGAGTCTAATGCCTGATGCCAAACTGCAGCCTTCGGGCCAAATCCATTCACCTCCCATTTGTGTAAATACAGGTGTATGGGAACACGCCCATTCGTGTATGCTGCAGAGATCCCTGGTCCACAAGCCTGAAATATTGACTCTCTGTCCCTTTCCAGAAAAGGTTTGCAGCAGCTTGGTCTAAAGGATGGTTTCTTTTCGGAACTTCTCACTTCAGCCCTGTGTGGGCAGAGGTTCGGGACCAAGAACTCTGGGGAAGAGTCAGGTACAGATGTCACAGTTTAGATCAGTGGCTTCTCACCCCCTGGAGTTTGCTGGGCATGCTTGGTGCCAGGGACCAGTAGTGGAGTACAGCTTGGCCTATATAAAGTTAAAAAAAAAAAGTTGTCTGTGTTGCTTTTGTTAATGAGGGGGAGATAAATAAGGCCTGGAAGCTGTCCATGGCCAGAGCAAGACTCCCATTTTAAACCCTCAGCCTTTGCCTGTAAATTATCCCTACAGGGAAAATAGAACTCAGCCAATTGCTTTTGAGAAAAGTACCTGCGGTCTGGGTGAGACCTGATCAATGTGGTTGGCAAGGTTTATTCAGTAAATGAAGTAACACGTTGAACAAATGACCTGATGTCAAAGTTTAGCTTTGAATTTGGGGCTCCATGAGCCATTTTGTTGAAGATGCTCTTTATTGTTGTTGATTGTTTACAAAGGTTTAAACTTCCTTTTCTGCTTTACCTTCTCCCCAAGATGAATGCTCGTGACCAGGCGGGAACTCTCTGGAGGGCTTGGTAATGTGGCACACGGGCCCCCAAGCTGAGTCTTTCTTCATTTTGCAGTTATTCTGTATTTCCTTCATCTGCCTATTTCCTTACTCTGTAGTTACCAGAAATAAAGTGTTAGGTCTTGGGGAAGAGGCATCAGTAGTTTTTTTAATGAAAAGAACTAAATGTGATCAATGTCACCTAAGCTTGAGATTCAGATCTCTGTTCTCCTTAAGAAAGGAAGAAAGGAAGAAAAAAAATGTATGTATCTATATCTATATCTATATATCTATATATGTATGTATGCCGGGAGCTAATTATAGACCCCAAGAGTCCACCTAACTGGGGACTTAAAAAATCAAGGCAGTGCTTTAGTGGTACGTTAGCCTGTTCCTTAATGGCTCCGGGTTACAATGGCTACGAGCAGGTGAGGCATAATTGTTGGAACTGGAAAATTACTGTCTAACCGAGAGACTTTCAGAAACAAGCAGATGAGTCATGCGTGGTGGAGATGTGCTCCACAGAGTGGAGTGGTATTGATTTGATCATGTGTCCTGTGCCTCTTAAGTGGGACCCATTCTTTTCGTCAATCGCATATACATAGAGCCTCCTATGTGTCGGGCGCTGTGCGGTGCCATTTTTTACTTCTTCTTTTTTTTTTTTGCGGTACGCGGGCCTCTCACCGCTGCGGCCTCTCCCATTGCGGAGCTCAGGCTCCGGACGCGCAGTCTCAGCGGCCATGGCTCACGGGCCCAGTCGCTCCGCGGCATGTGGGATCCTCCCAGACCGGGGCACGAACCCGTGTCCCCTGCATCGGCAGGCGGACTCTCAACCACTGCGCCACCAGGGAAGCCCTATTTTTTACTTCTTTAGAAATGAGGGGTCCCAGGGCATGTGCTCATACTCACACATCTCTCACTTACCTTTATTAACTGGAGCATAATCAAGGATTATCAGGTGCTCAGCAGAACTCAGCCAGCACTGCTTCTACTGCATGGTAGTGTCTAAAGTAATTTTTAAGCCTATATAAAAACCTCCCTTCTCCGGTATGGATTTGGGATTGGGGGAGAATACGATATTTCAGATTTTTATAAAGTATTTCTTTTGTTAGTATTTGTTAGTGTTATTATAGAATTGCTAACAGTAACCCTGTGATCCAGATGCTGGCTGGATAGCATTGAATATGCATTCATTCATCTGTCCATTCATTAACTCATCTTGGTGGGACAGGTTGCCCTTTGCCAGGTGCCATCCTTGGGGCCAGGGAGCAGTTAATGAGCAAAACCAAACCCGGTTCTTGCCCACAGGGAGCTCACAGCATTGTCATAGGGGAGATAGGTGGTCATCAAATAATATTCAACTGTCTCTTTACCCGTTTAGTATTGTATAGTATTGTGACACAGCACCGTGAGATCACACAGTGGTTTGGGGTCAGGAGGGGTTCATAGAAAAGAAAGTGACCCTGGGGCTGGGACCTACAGGAAGAAAACTGACCAGGTGAAGGTTGAGGGAGGTTGTGCAAAGGCCCTGTGGTCAGGAGTGCGGCACATTGGAGGAACTGAAAGAGGGCTGCAGGGTGGGGAGGAAGGGGACGGGTTCCAGGTGAAGCTGGAGGCTAAGGTGATGCGACAGTGCAGGTCTCTGTGGGTCGTGTTCGGGAAGCAAACTGGATTCTGAGAACAGCGGGAGCCGCAGCAGTGCTTTCACAGGGTGGATTCACATCTGGAGAAGGTGCATTTGGAGCCACATTTGGAAGGATTGCTCTAGCCACCATCTGGTGTGGACTAGAAGGGAAGGCTTAGCCTGCAGTGACAGTGATGACTTTCTGCCCATCTGTTTTTCTTCTCTCGCTTTTCCTCTGGATGGTGGGCTTTGGGCTGACTTAGTCTCTGGTGGTCTCTGAGGAGAAGGACGGGTCGCGGGTATTTATTAAAGGAAGGGTGGATGGAATATTCTGGAATAGTATTCCTTGGGATCTGGAATGAGTAGGAATATCATATACAGCATTAATGGGTGAAACAGAGTAATTATGGTGCTGACAGGTAAACTGATGTCTGAAATGATTCCATTCACCAAACCTTGGCTGTGAAGGTTAAGTTCCTATTTTAAACCGGTTTTTCCTTTGACGTCCAGAATAAAGTGTAAGAGGTTTTACTTGGCAGCAGATCTTAAATGACAGAGCGCTGGGGAAGGATTTCCAACTCTTTGTAATCATGAGCCAGGCTAAGATCAAAATAGGTTAAGACACCCAGGTGATTAAGAGACCAAGGCGGAGTGGGGAGGGGGAGGGGGGGAGGGGAGGATAGAAGTACTTAACTCATCAGTGTCCTGCATAGATGTTGGCTGTTATTAACATTAGTATCACTATTACCAACAGGAATGTGCTGCATCACTCTCTCACCTATTGTATTTACTTATTCATTCATTCAGTTCATCCTTTCAGCAAATGTTTATTGAGCACCTACTATACCAGGTGTTATTGCAGGTGTTGGAGAAGTAACAGAGTGCAAAACTACCTTCTAGGTGCCATAAAGCTTATATTCTGGTTGGGGGAGGTGAATATGTAAATAAACACCAAATAAATAAATGCATTATCTGGCCAATGGGAATAAGAGATGATTAGAAAAATAAAGCAAGAAAAGGGAATGGAGAGTGATGGATAAGATGGTCCAGGAAGGCCTCTCTGAGGAGACACTGTTGAGCAAAGATGGGAGTAGAGGGCATGGACTATGCAGATAACCAGGAAGCTGGAGCAGCAGGTGCAAAGGCCCTGTGGCAGGGGGTGCTTTCAGGACTTGAGAGGGAGGGAGGAAGCTAGCACGGCTTGGGGAGTGCTCTGTCCTGTGAGTGCCGAGCTTCTGTTATTGTATGGCACAAATCCTTAATAACAGGCGTGGGCCCCTCTTCTGGGTGGAGCAGGTGGGCAGTTCTGCTAGGAGTGATTGGCATCCACTTTCAGTTTTCTTTCTTTGTTCCTTGGGGCTCTGATTCCACCTCCCTCCCACTGTTTCCACGCGGCTTAGGTCAGCAGCCATTCCTATACGAGGTGAAGTTTCCGGAAGAAATGTCTTGAGAGTTCTAGCAAGTCTCAAAGCATTATCGTGTCTCCTTTTTGACAATTTTCAAGATTGACGGAAGTCCCCATTTGTCTAGCGACATGGTGACAAGAGGGGCAGGCATCCTGTTGAACACGGAACACAGAAAGAAGCTATGGGATTTGACGTGCTGAAGTAGAAATGCAAGAAAAGACATCTTTGGAGGAAATGGAACCACCCAAGTGACATTTGAGTTGTCTGCTCTGCCTTCAGTAGATGATGTTCCTGCCACGAGCCGGGTCTCTCCTGGGGGCCGGGAAGCATTCTTCAGCGTGTCAGCATCTCTGTAAACATGTCAACGATTTTTGTGATTCACTCCACGTGCATAAAGGCTGTGATTTGGGCTGATCGATCGGGATGCCAGTGCCTGCAAATGTGGGAGAAAATGCCACTTCTTATCCGTGGGCGGAAATGTGAAAACCAGAAGCTTTCCCCAGGATGGTTGTTACACAATGAACGATCGGAGTCTGTGAAAAGTTCCAGAAACTTGATTACTGTTGATGATGATAATATTATTAATTAAAGCCACGTAGAGATTAGTCTAATTTACCGCAGTGGGAGAAAGAAAAAAAATTGGTTTAAAAGGAAAAGAAAGTGAGTTTTTTTGTTTTGTTTTGTTTTGTTTTTGTTTTTTACCCCTGAGAGTCATAGTGATTAAAATTAAGCAGCTTGGGTCTCCCTGGTGGCTCAGTGGTTGCGCGTCCCCCTGCCGATGCAGGGGAACCGGGTTCGCGCCCCGGTATGGGAGGATCCCACATTCCGCGGAACGGCTGGGCCCGTGAGCCATGGCCGCTGAGCCTGCGCGTCCGGAGCCTGTGCTCCGCAACGGGAGAGGCCACAACAGAGGAAGGCCCGCATACCACAAAAAAAAAAAAAAAAAAAAATTAA